>NC_069137.1:48085931-48385931 GCF_026914265.1 Mya arenaria | reverse complement strand
TCGAAAACAACCTCGGATGTATTTGGGCGGTTTACATACTCAAAAAGTGGTACGTTTTAAGTCCGCTGCAAGTAGGTCGCGTAGTAATTTTATTTAGTAGTTAAACTTAGATCAATTAATACATCTCTAAAACACTACATTTGATAAAGATATAATTTTAAAAAATACGAACTACTTGTGTACCGGCATACATCCGAGGTTGTTTTCGATAAAAATGGCCGAGGAGCTCCGAATGGGGAGATCTCTGCCACCATGTTCAAAACTAGTTTTTATTTGCAAGTATGTTAGCAATATCTTAGAACAGCTCCGTCAAATTACGTTGATTTCAAAGTTACCAATAGAAACTAGTCTAAATAAATAAATGACGTCACGTGATTCCGATGGTCATCACGTGGTATACGTATTGACAGAAATAACTGTGTAGTATAGGGAAGTAACCGCTGTGTGGAGAATGAGTATTTTCCAAAACGGAGGTGTTGTTTATCTTTACTGTTTCCTTCAGGACTCCGCCATCTGCCGCTCGTCTATCCACGCAGGGACCGTACCAAATGTTCTTAACATGGCGTTGTGGACGTCAACTGGGGCAAGCGGTCCCCTGTCCACCACCACTTCACATGGCGTGATCAGCATGTCGAAGCAGTGCGTAATTGACTTTAATAATGTACTAGTCAATTGCAACCACGCCCCCAGGTCCGGGGAATAGCGGGGACTTTGACTTTCGGTCCAGCCAAGCCCGGGTAAATTCCCGCCATGCAGGGACGAACTGCTGGTATCCCCGCCATATCCCCGCACCCAAGTGACTCTAGGTAATGCCCATTCCCCGCTATTTTTTCGCGAAGACAAAACCACCGCATTCACATGGCAATGCGGGGCCACCTGGAAGGTAAAAACACGGCCCATTTCCCCGGCTATCCCCTGTATACCTCCGGACCTGCGGGGACGAACTGATGGTTAAACCCCAGCCAAATGCCCCCGCACCACAGAGACTCTATATAAGGCCCAATCTCCGCTAAATTTGGCGCTATGACAAAACCACCGCGGTCACCCGGCCCTGCGGGGCCATCTGGAAAGTAAAAACACGGCCCTTTTCCTCGGCTATCCCCGGTATACCCCCCGGATCTGGGGGGGGGGGGGCGTGGTTACAATTGACTGGTGTATAAGGTTTGTTGTATAACATCATTTAGAATATAACCTGCATGTACAGATCATTAAGAACCTAGACTAAATCACTACAAAATTTCAACCTTCGTAAGTCTTTAAAGGTCCGCCCACTGCCACTCATCCGATACACACTCCCTGTATCAGATTTTGCGTTGGCAATTTTTCAGCCAATGAGATTGTATTCTAAGTTATTAAGACGATCTGAAGTAATATTTTAATGATTAAGAATTTACTGCATGTCATCTCACTTTCACTAATACGCCGTTTTTTCAGGTCAGCTCCGTCGACCGCAACCGTAGTAAGGCCGGCCACGTACAGTCGAGTCATGTCCGGCGCATCCAACCTGTTTGGTTAACCTCCCGAGTTTACTTTCTGTGTAATTGTTATGATTAAAATTTATCGTTTCAGTTGATTTGTTATGCGGGTGACTTCTGTTTTAAAGAGAAAATTACTTCAAAAGAATATGGTCTTTGTTTTTATAAGAATATTTGATGAAAATATACATTGTGCAAATTTTCAAAACAATAAGTATATTGAGCAAATACTGGGCTTCTTACTTTTCCCATCTGTGAACATCATAACCGTGGTATACAATCGAAACTCGCTTTGTTGAACACTTTTCGTACTTCGGTTGTATCGAAACTTCTTTATCTCGAAGTATTTCCCGGGGTCCCAACGACTTCGGCAAAGCAAGTTTTGTTCAACTAATTCAAAATCGGTTTATTTTGTTTCCAAACAACATACATATCCAATAGTAAACATAATAAACAATATAAGGATGAACAACTTATGATAACCCTTTCGTAAAGTAGTTGAATTGCTTAATGTTGGCATATCACTATTCATCAACTGTTGGAAAAGCCTCTCATAAACTGTTTATCTTATTCTTTTCTAATTCAAACTTGAAATAATGGATAAGAGAAGAGTCAAAAAGGCTGTTTACATTTCTTCGATGGAACAATAGCCTAACTTAATTTAAACCGACGGAGACTCACAAAACGTGAACTTTACCATCCCACCTCCCCTCTCCCCCATGATAATAGGTAAATAAATTCTCTGGTAGAGTGGCAAAAGTGTGGGGAATCATTGTTCAGGTCCAAATACAAATAAAGTAAGTACAATGAGGTAACTATGAACTACGTATGGACCGCGAACGAACCATGCAGTAACCATGCAATAACTTAAAGGTAACCATGCAATAACTATGCAGTAACCATGCAATAACCATGCAGTTAGCATGCAGTTACCAAGTAGAAACCATGCAATAACCATGCAGTTACCATGCAGTAACAATGCAGTAGCCATGCAATAACCATGCGGTAACCATGCAGTAACCATACAGTAACCATGCAGTAACCATACAGTAACCATTCAGTAACCATACAGTAACTATGCAGTAACCATGCAATAACCATACAGTAACCATGCAGTAACCATACATTAACCATGCAGTAGCCATACAGTAACCATTCAGTAACTATGCAGTAACTATGCAGTAACCATGCAGTAACCATACAGTAACCATGCAGTAACCATACAATAACCATGCAGTAACCATGCAGTAACCATGCAGTAACCATCCAGTAACCATACAGTAACCATACAGTAACCATACAGTAACCATACAGTAACCATGCAGTAACCATACAGTAACCATGCAGTAACCATACAGTAACCAAACAGTAACCATACAGTAACCATTCAGTAACTATGCGGTAACTATGCAGTAACCATGCAGTAACCATGCAGTAACCATGCAGTAACCATACAGTAACCATGCAGTAACCATGCAGTAACCATCCAGTAACCATACAGTAACCATGCAGTAACCATACAGTAATTATTCAGTAACCATGCAGTAACTATGTAGTAACCATGCAATAACCATACAGTAGCCATGCAGTAACCATACAGTAACCATTCAGTTACCATGCAGTAACTATGCAGTAATTATGCATTAATAATGTAGTAACCATGCAGTTACCATGCCTTAACCATGCAGTAACAATGTAGTAACTTTGCTGTAAACATGCAGTAGCGATGCAATAGACATGTAGTAACCATGCAATAACTATGCAGAATGCAGTGACCATGAAGTAACAATGTAGTAACTTTGCAGTAAACATGCAGTAGCGATGCAGTAAGCATGCAGAAAGGATGCAGTAACAACGCAGTAACCATGTAGTAGCCATGCAATAACTATGCAGAATGCAGTAACCATGCAGTAACAATGTAGTAACTTTGCAGTAAACATGCAGTAGCGATGCAATAGACATGTAGTAACCATGCAATAACTATGCAGAATGCAGTGACCATGAAGTAACAATGTAGTAACTTTGCAGTAAACATGCTGTAACCATGCAGAAAGGATGCAGTAACAACGCAATAGCCTTACAGTAGCAATGCAGTTGCCATGCAGTAACCATGTCGTAACCTTACAGATACAATGCAGTAGCCATGCAGTGACCTTAC
Source organism: Mya arenaria (assembly GCF_026914265.1). NCBI lineage: Eukaryota > Metazoa > Mollusca > Bivalvia > Myida > Myidae > Mya > Mya arenaria. The sequence goes on along the minus strand of NC_069137.1, from coordinate 48,382,298 downwards.
AGTCACGATTCAGCAGCGATGCAGTTTCCATTCAGTAGTCATGCAGTAACCATGCAGTAACCTTACAGTGTAATGCAGTAGCCAAGCAGTAGCCATGCGGTAACCATGCAGTAGCCATGCAGTAACCATGCAGTAACCTTACAGTGTAATGCAGTAGCCAAGCAGTAGCCATGCAGTAACCTTACAGGTACAATGCAGTAGCCATGCGGTAACCATGCAGTAACCATACAGTAGTCATACAGTAGACATGCAGCCGCCATACAGTAGTAATGCAGTTAGCATATGGTAACCATGTAGTAACCATACAGTAGTCATGCAGTAGTCATGTAGTAACAATGCAGTAGCCATGCAGTAACCATGCAGGAACAATGCAGTAACCAAGTAGTTACCATGCAGTAGCCATGCAATTATCATACAGTTCCCATGCAGTAACCAAGCAGTTACCCTGCAGTAATGTTGATATCACTTTTCGAGACTCACTTTAGAGTGAAATATTATATTTCCCAAGGGCTGATCCAGGATTAATGTGAGGGAGGGGGGGCGTAACTAAGGGGCGTAACCATTTGTCTTGAGATCCTTCCTTTGAACGAAATTAACTTGGTTTCAAATGTTGGCGGGAGGAATAAGACAATTTCAACAAAAATTTCAGCCCTAAGTGCTGCATATGCAAGCGTATGATATATGTGTTTCCTATATTAAATTCAAATATAAACTTGGGCGATTGTTTGCGCCTTCCCACAGATTGGCTAGTGTTCAATTCATATAAATGTCTTCAAGACTTGTCAGCAAGGTCAACCATGGATCTATACTGTGACAGAGATAAGAAGTCTGTTATGGAGTTTATGACACAGACGATCCCTTACCGAAGATAAACAAATGCAATTAGAAGTTAAAACAGTTTCACAAACGCATTAAATCTGGACTTTATTTAATCTACGTTTATTAAAACCATAAGCGCGAGCTTAATCCGAAATGAAGCGTCGTACTGACAAAGAACGTTTGGTTGAACAGGAGCGGACCCGGGCGGTCGGATGTGTGGCGGTTCTGGCGGCCGTATGTTCCATGATGTCCGTAGGATTTATAGCTTCCTCTGTCTATTTGGTGAGCTGATTTTGTATAAATAAAATACGTGATTCTTGAATACAATGACCCAATATATTGTTATCCTTTGATATTGTGTTCATGTGTAGAGATAGGAGATGAAATAACGTATGTTCTGAAAATAATTGGATAAACATGTTTCATTAAACAATTTATTTAAAAAAAAATCTCTTTCTTTCCATTCTCTTTGGGTTTTTTTTTTGGTTTAGGGTATGTCTGTGTGTGTGGGGGGGGGGGGGTTATATATCAAATGCTAATGTACCCCTATGGGGTTGAGGGTTGGGGCTGACGGTGGGGATGCGCGTGCGTGGGCTGTGTGTGTGCGGGGGGGGGGGTAGAATAGCAATGTAAGTATATCTTCGTAAATTATTGTAAATTAATTATCAATCAACAAGCAATACTCTCTTGAGTTAAGGAATAACATAACATTACAGCATTTAATTGTTAATAAAAATAAGAGGCAATACTCTTTCGAATGAATGCATTACAGAAGCTAAATGGTGATATTTCGGTTCACGTGCAAGGGAAGGCCGCGTAGCAATACATTAGATTGATATTAGGTCCATTTCCTAATAAATACAGATATCGCGCTTCTCAATAAACAATATACATCATTATAAAACCACAGACGACTAAATAAAGTCAATTGATCAATTTGCATGCGACATTACTAAAACTGACTTCTAGTCCTCTACGACCCTTAAAGGTGCACTCTCACAGATTGAATGTTTTGACAAGTTTTTATTTTATTTTTTGTCTTGGAAGAGCCAATTTTTTGCGAAAATCCATGAAAACCAGTTATAAAAGACTCCTGGCAAAAAATAAGATCGCAGATGTTTATATTTATGTTCAAAAAATGATGTTTTATGCATTTTTCTTAAACCGTTAGAAACGGTTTAAGCCATAAAACATTAATTTTCGAACAGAAATATCAAAATCTGTGATCTGATTTTTTGTCAGCAGTCTTATATCATTGGTTTGCAGATATTTACGCAAAAAATTGCCCTTTCCAAAACAAAAAAATAAAAAGTTGTCAAAACGGTAAATCTGTGAGAGTGCAGCTTTAACATCACGTATGGGGTGAAAGCACCACTTGTGTACTAAACATTAATCAACGTTAAAAAAAAATAACGTTTCTCCTTAGAAAAATGAACTCGGTAGAAAGTAACGACTGTGTATTCGGTAAAATGAGAATATCTGGAGTACAAGGTCAAAATGTAAGCAATAGAAAGTCGATCAAGTAGATCCAGCCTGCTTTTGAACTCACAACCGATTCAGCTTCAACCCCTATACATGATATTAGTCCCTATAAACATCTGCTTTATGCACCAGTCAATTGTAACCACGCCCCCCCAGGTCCGGGGAACAGTGGTGACTTTGACTTTCGGTCCAGCCAAGCCCGGGCAAAGTCCCCCCCCCCTGCGGGGACGAACTAACTGTGAAACCTCCGCCAAATACCCCCGCACACAAGGGACCCTAGGTAAGGCGCATTCCCCGCTATATTAGGCGGGAAGACAAAACCAACGCATTCACGCGGCACTGCAGGGCTCCTGGGAGGTAAAACCACGGCCCATTTTCGCGGCTGCCCCCGGTATACCCCCGGACCTGAGGGGCCGTGGTTACAATTTACTGGTGCATTAGAGTCTTTAACGATTTTTTGTTTGGCGACTCTACGCGTCCATATCCCACTTCATGTTTTCCTAGCCAATAATGACAGATCAGAGCGCTAAGTATATTGAGCGGAAAGATAACGGGCACCTGCTAGATAGTTCCAAAATGGCGATGCTTTGTTGACAGAAGTCGATCTGAATTAGTTTTTCATAAAACACTTAAGTGCTATAAGAGAAAGTATTGGCTAAAAATAAGTTATGTGTAACGTTTATGTTTTTATTGTGTTAAAAGTGCAGTGTTAAATATTGTGGAGTTGAAGAATATATTTTCCAGTTGTTTTAAACAGTCGACTTGTGGCGTTTAGGGATCAAAATGAATATACAAATGTTAAAAGAAATCCCCCAAACACGCATTATAGTGGCTACCATAATCTGAGGTGGTATAACCATGCTTTGATTCACTGGCATGTGTCAATTTACAGACATAATGATTGTAACAATGAGTCGGCACTTCCGAATTGGTGTAATTTGCCTTTATTATTCCAGTACCAACTGAACACCAGTATTGCCGATCAAGACAGCGCTCTGAATGACCAAATTGACGCACTTCTTAACAAGCTTGGTGAAACAACACCAGAGACACCGTGGCAGTCAGAGCCCGATAGTGTTACCGATGATGACGTCATATTCGGTACCGATCCGGAAGTTGCGACACAGCTTCATCAGATGATGACGGAGATGATGGAAGCAGGGCTAGGTAGTTTTTAATGTCCGTACACGTATACGAATCATGCGATGGGCTAGGTTGTTTTAAATGTCCTTACACCAATTATTTGCTGGGCTTAAATGTTCTCTAAGTCTTCACACAGATGCTGGTCTATATTTTTTAATGTCTTTACACATTGTCTAGCGTTGGTCTAGATTATTTATGATATCTTTAAACGAGGTAGACGCTGGGCTGACGATGGCTTTGTTTTTAATATGCTCAAACGAGTCAGATCTGGGCTAATGCTGGCTTTGTTTTTAATATGCTCAAACGAGTCAGACGCTGGGTTAAATTTGGCTTTGTTTTTGATATGCTGAAACGAGTCAGATCTGGGCTAATGCTGGCTTTGTTTTTAATATGCTCAAACGAGTCAGACGCTTGGTTAAATCTGGCTTTGTTTTTAATATGCTCAAACGAGTCCGATGCTGGGCTAATGCTGGCTTTGTTTTTAATATGCTCAAACGAATCAGAGGCTGGGCTAACGCTTACTTTGTTTTTAATATGCTCAAACGAATCAGATGCTGGGCTAAAGCTTGTTTTGTTTTGAATACGCACAACCGAATCAGACGCTGGGCTAACGCTGGCTTTGTTTTTAATACACTCAAACGAATCAGACACTGGGCTGGGTTGTTGTTAATGTCCCAACATATGAATCAGACACTGGGTGTGGTTGTTCTAAATGTTCTTACATCAGTCATTACAAGTGCAATGTTATTCTAACTGTTCTAACTTGAGTCAATATTTATAAGTTGATGATATTAATGATCACAATTATGCATGCTTATTATAATTATATCCATCAGCAATTTACACGCAGTATATATCGTAACTACGACCGTCCGTTGTCCACTACAGCGCAATACGGCCGTATTTCCACTATGTTGACATCTCGCCAAAATAATATCATTGCGTGATTGTAGAATGACGTCATTAAACAAAATAGTGCGCCATTAAAATGACACATATTATGCATTCGAAAAACCTCGGCCCTTTTCCAAAATATCGATGGAAAATGGCCGATGCGTTCCGAAATATGTTATGAAAACAAGAGTCTAGTGTCTCGTGAAATCCGAATTTAATAACACTTTGAGTTGGGTGTCGAAAGTACGAACCCTTTTCTCCTTTCTTAACCAAGTCTAGTTCCGAGTGTACACCCTAATCAAGTTAATTAATTTCAAATACTCAATTAAATTTACATATCTTTCTTTCAGCGGTAGGCCAAGTACACGTGACCAGGAAGCGCACGCTTGTCTTCGACCTTATATTTGCAGCACAGGTTTGATAATAGTGTAGCATTCTTATATGGTGTTCGAACTTTTTTGTGGGCCAACGGGAATCGAAGAATTACCGTATTTACTGTAGCTCCATATCATGTAGAGCAGATTTGACGGAAAATACAAACATTTATTAAAGTATTATGCCGGTCTAAGAGCCTCGGCACAGTCGTCTATTTCTCAAATATCGCTCTGCCCTCTGTGTTTGCAGGAAATAGACAATTATAGCTGCGGTTATGTGGCGGCTGTTTAAGCTTACGTCTTGAGCCAGATTTTTTTGATTTTTAAACTGTGATCAGATCGGAATGACATCTATTCTGGCTCCGCTCACTTCGCCGATTCTTAATTATCAAGATATTACTTCATGTCATCATACTGACTTAGAATACAACCTCATTGGCTGAAATATTTTCAACACACACAAAAAAAACACCTTTTGCTTAACTCGTTTGATATTAAAAAGTTAAACATAATACAGTCAAAACCCGTTGGCTCGAACTCGCTTGGTTCGATTTCCTCGTTGCCTCGAACTAGATGTATGGGACCGATTTCTTTATACTGAAGGTAAACGTTCCCGCTAGGCTCGAATTTTCCGAGGCTCGAGGTATTGCCGGTCCATGAGAGTTCGAGCGAACGATGTTTGACTGTAGTGCATTTATATTAATACATCGTACATTTCCTTTGCGCATCTTCCTACACCTTTTACTTTTAAATTAAGGTACGTGCAGCTGTCGAATGTCCACGTTCATGTTTTGCAATGTTCGTATAACTCCACTAGCAATAGCCTTAGGTTGGTTGGGATTTTTCCGGGCGGGCGTTACAAGTTCGCTACCTCTGTTGTATATTTGTACACTCATTTGTCGATTTAAATATCTCTTTTTTATAGGAAGCTGTCTTTGAAAAGTACTGTCACCCACCTAATGACACCTGTCCCATTTACTTTGGTAAGCCAATAACATTTCATTTACAGTATAACCCCGTTGGCTCGAACTCGCTTGGCTCGATTTTCTCGTTGGCTCGAACTGGATATAAAAGACCTATTTCTTTATACTGAAGGTAAGTATTCCCACTTGGCTCGATATTCCCGAGGCTCGAGGTTATTCGCCGGTCACTGGGACTTCGAGCCAACGAAGTTCGACTGTATATTCAACTTATTTAGTTGACAACGATTGTGAAACACGTTCTTAAAATATTACATTAATAAATTTCGTTGACAAGATGTTACGGGAGAGTTCGGTCTTGTGTTGTGTTTGTGGATGGAACCGAAATATCCGGAGAAAACCCACTTGTCCGGCTTGGTGACCTGGCCGGGATTCGAACCGATTTCGATAATTACATTTTTTTGAAAGTGGATACGAGTTCGAGTTAATTATATCAATAGATTTTTTAATTCACAAACCTGATTCTACTGAAATTCCTTTAGCTATCTTTGCCATAGACAAAATATGTCACAAACGGAAAATGTCGGTGAAGGTTGACAGAATGCCTTGCGAGGCGTAGAAATGAATGCATTGTGATAAAAATCTACGGTACTGGCCTGTTATTTTTATTGAGCATGTAACATAGGCACATGGCATAAATGATCATATATGCACATGACATTGATGACCATAGGAACATGAACTTAGTAACCATGTGCAAATGACATTAGTGACCATAGGCACATGAAATTAGTGACCATGGGTACATGACCTAAGTGACCATGGGGATATGATATTACTGACCATGGGCACATGCTATTAATGGCCATGGACATATCACATTAATGACCATGGGCACATGACATAAGTGACTATGGGCATATGACATTAGTGACTTTGGGCATATAACATAAGTGACTATGGGAATATGACATGAGTGACCATTGGGATATGACATTAGTGACTATGGGGATATGACATTAGTGACTATGGGGATATGACATTAGTGACTATGGGCACATGCTATTAATGGCCACGAACACATGCCATTAGTTTCCATGGGCACATGATATTAATGGCCACGAACACATGCCATTAGTTTTCATGGGCACATGATATAAGCGACCATGTGCACATTTTATTTAACCACGCTTAAGTAGGGCGTATTGTCCTTGACTGATCATATAAATTTGTTAATGGTACTCAAATTTTTCCTTCAGGTCCACAAGGCGACAACGGGACATTCGGAAACCCAGGTATGTTATCCTTCATATGTCTATAAAAGTGTTAGCAGTTAGCCAGTTTTAATCATGCTGATGTATCAACACGACATAGAAATTTGTTCAGATAACTGTTATTTTCTGAGTTGACGCGACCTCAAAAGATTTGAAAATGTGAAAACCGAATAAAAATATTTTTAGTTCTTTGATAAACGACCATTAACAATGCGCACATCATGTTTTATCGTTTGCCTTTGCACATTCAATTTACTTCTTATATTACCGAAACCACCAGGTATGCAAGGATCGCTGGGTCTACCAGGGGTCAAAGGTGACAAAGGGTCAATTGGGTCAAATGGGGAGCCGGGCTATAAGGGAGAACAAGGGGACACTGGATATAAGGTAAGATTTACAACTAAGCATGAATATGATGTTTATTTTACGTGATGCGCTATTATCAAACAACAGTTGAACCCCGTTAATTCGAACTTGCTTGGCTCGAACTCCTCGTTGGCTCGAACTGGATGAAAAGGACCGATTTTTATAAAGCAGTCTGGCTTGGCTCGAATTTTACCGAGGCTCGAGGTATTTTCGACGGTCACTTGGAATTCGAGCTAACGGGGTTCGACATTTCTATGTATGCAGTCGTTTTTCGAAAATGTAAGAGTGGTCTAGAAGTTTAACTTAAACGGTATATGTCCATTTCAGGGGTCACGTGGTGATAATGGACCGAGGGGACCGCCAGGGGACAAGGGCGATTATGGAGATAACGGTCCGCCCGGGTATGATGGGGCTGACGGCGTCAAAGGAATTCCGGTAATAGCAATAGCCGGGCCCGCTGGAAACCATTAAGATACCGTACTTCTCAGCACCCTCTGTTTGTTTTTTCCACAATCGAAAAACCACGGCTATTATCTAGATATTACCTCAGGTCTTTTAAATTAGTCGATCATCGCGGTGCCTTATTGATAACTTTTTGTATTTGTTTTTAATGGTCAGAGATCATAATATAACGTTTTAGGGAGGAGAAGAAGTGACATTATACATGTCCTGAAAATTCATTTTTAACTATCATTAAAGCGTTCTTAAGACACGAATAATTCACTTGAGAGCATTGTGAACGTTATCGTATAGGTCAATTAGTGTTATAATGGGGCATGTTTTAAAACCTGGTATGGCCTGGCCGGACACAAAATGTTGAGTCAGTAGGCCAGGCCAGACCAGTTTTAAGAATATGCCTTATAGTGGTTGAGTTGATCGCCGGCGGCCACACCAAAGGTGTGTATATCTTGAATCATATTTCCGAGCTTGTCGTAGATTGCCGAGTTGTAACGATTGTATATTCCAGTAAGAGCCAGACTCGAAAGATAATCGTGGCGACTAAAGTATAGCCGGTCCCACTGCGGACCATTTTGTTACCGTTACTTCTCAGCAACATTCCTCTATTTTCCAGGGAGATCCCGGCTTGAAAGGGGATCGTGGTGACAACGGTACGGCCGGCCCCGCTGGAGACCCCTTTAAAGCGATAAACGGGTCAAAAGGTGACCCCGGAGCAAATGGAACGAAAGGGGACCCGGGGGATGCCGGCCTTCCAGGTCTTAAGGGGAAGGACTTCAGAGCACTTGCGGCCGATTGTGAATGTTACAGTACGATAGCTTTTTAAAATATACTATATCATTAAAATTGAGCTTATATCACGGCCTCTAAACGCCAGCTCCACCACTTTACGGTGGTGCAAAGAAAAAGAGCTGTCGACACTTCCGTGGTGGAGCTGTGCCCTATGTTTACATGAACAAACGTGAGTATGATTTATATTTTATTTGATAATTTCATTTAACGGACATATTTCAAAAATCGGAGTACCGTGTAAAAACACTTCTACTGTAGGCTGGTTACTATTTCGTTTCAATATTGTTCAAACTGTGGTGCCAGGAGCTTTTCTCCCGAATCGTACTTGTTGATATTTTGAGATCTGATTGCATAGCAAGTACATTTCGGTGGTCACACACCCCGTAAGAACATTCTCACGCATGCAAACATAACTGTTATGTATAGTACCTAATGCTGAACACAACAACACTAATTAATAAGCACTTCTTAAAAAGAGAAAAAACACATATTTATAAAAGTGGTGGCGCTGTTGCCCTAGTGGTTGCGCTGTCGAGTAGTGGTGGCGCTATCGAGTATGTTTTGCGCTTGAAGTAATATAAAGAGTAAACGCTTTTGCAATGAATACAAAAGTTGCTATATTTATCGTTCATTGAACATTATGCTGGTTGTGCATACTACTTTGTCTCCAGCTCAACCCAGAAAAAGAGTATAAACATGCTTATTTCGGTAAACAGGCGGTCATTTTTATTCCCGACAAAATAAAAGCACTCGATAATACTGTTTTATCTTAAATGTAAGCCTCTTGAGTGAAATTCAGCTGAAAATTGATGAAAATGTTCTACTTTCGTTTGTAAACATGCATTTGTTTGATGGGAGAATCGGTTTTATAACTCCACAAACAATATGTTTACAAAATAACCGAAATACGTGTGAAGATTAAACATATTTATATGGCACTGCATTCCCCGATTTCTCAAATAAGCCCTCATAATTGTGATATTAGATAAAATAACGAGTCATACTTGCGTTTTACGATGATATCCGTTCTTTTGCTCTAGCTCGGAAGTGTCATTTACTCTTTTTTATACACAGCTCCTAAAAGAGCTGGAGCCACTGTTTCGCATCCATGTAAGCACCGAAATGTACTTGCTATTCAATCAGATCTCAAAATATGCACAAGTCCGATTCGGGAGAAAAGCTCCTGGCACCACAGTTTGCACAATATTGAAACGAAATAGTAACCAGCTTACAGTAGACGTGTTCTTACACGGTACTCCGATTTTTGAAATATGTCCGTTAAATGAAATTATCAAATAAAATATAAATCATACTCACGTTTGTTCATGTAAACATAGGGCACAGCTCCACCACGGAAGTGTCGACAGCTCTTTTTCTTTGCACCACCGTAAAGTGGTGGAGATGGCGTTTAGAGGAGGTGTATATGAAGCAGATATGATAATCAAATTCTTAAAAAAGACATTCTCCTACTGTAACACCAGGGTGAGCATTCTATGCGTAATGATTTATGATTATCAGATCTCTGAAAAATGAGAGTGAAAGAACATGAAGACATAGAAAAAGATATGCATGCAGTCACTACGTTTGAACGCGACTCCGAGCGATTTTGAGTTAACTTCCAAACATGTGTCCCCCTTTAACCATCTAAAAACAGATTACTGTCGACCATTTTACGATCACATGCAAAAAAACAAATAAATATGCTTCCCAAAACTATTTCAGAGAAACCGTCATTTTTGTCTCCGTTCACAAGTGACGTTGTGCACGTGGCGTTAGGCGGAAGTGGCGACATCACGTGCCAGGCGACCGGAAATCCATCGCCCTCTGTGACGATTGCTAAAACACAAACCGGAAGAAGGTCGATTGCCCCTAGCTCTTCTCAAAATGGTACCTGCCTTAGCTTATAGTTTTGATACGCGTTCTTTAATTTCAGCCCGATTGTAAATGCAGTTAAAGCTGACATGAATCAGACCATTCAGAACTCCTCGGCCATTTTTCATTGAAAACAATCTCAAATAAATGCTGGTAGAAGTAGTTCGTCAAAATTTAAATAATATTAATTCATAATAGTGTTTGAACGTGCATTTTGTTTAAAATGATTGCCAGTGAAGTAAATTATTTGCATGAATAATTAAGATTTCCAAGAGTAAAGTCAAAGTTTAAATGCTAAATTGAAATTACTACGCGATCTACTTGCAACGTATTTAAAATGTAAAGATTTTTGACATTGTAAACCATCCATATATATATACAAGTAAATCCGACGTGGTTTTTGATGTAAATGGCCGAGGAGTTCCGAAGAAACCAGTCTCAGACTCAGAAAAACACTTTTATTAAATTACTCATATGTTTGGAATTGAGAAACGATCTTTTTGGGGGTCGAAACATTTATTTTTGGCGACATGTTTGGGGTTATTAAGGAGTTGAATAAATTAAAAAAAGAAGATTTTAACGGATTATGGATCAAAAAGCATTCACATTATTGCGAAAAAGTCTGTCGACATAAGTACTTCGTCATTATGTCAAAATGCCACAGAATACTTCTCCAACAATGTCTTGAGAGATCCTGATAATATTTTGTCAAATAAGAATGTTATTCAGAAAATAATGAATTTTCGCGGTTGAAATTCATTTCCGGGTTACAAAAATGCCATTCGGAGCTCCTCGGCCATTTTATCGAAAACAACCTCGGATGTATTTGGACGGTTTACATACTCAAAAAGTGGTACGTTTAAGTCCGCTGCAAGTAGATCGCGTAGTAATTTTATTTAGCAGTTAAACTTTGTGACTTAACTCTTGGGATTCTTTATTATGTTTGCAATAATACAATTCAATGGCAATCAATTTAAACTTAGATCAATATATACAACTCTAAAACACTACATTTAATTAATGATATAATTCAAAATTTTACGAACTACTTCAACAGATGTACCTGCATACATCCGAGGTTGTTTTTGAAAAAAATGGCCGAGTAGTTCCGAATGACAAAAATGCATAAATCTTTTTAAAAATAGCTGCAATCAACACAAATCCACAAGACATTGTTGATTGGGAAGTCCCGATAAATTTGACTCTCTTTATTCCTTTTTACAGAAATATGACAGCATCAAGAAAAAAAAAATTTAGCAATTTATATCATCAATAATCAACTACAAGGGAGGTAAATATGCAATGAAGAATTGTAGTTTTGCCACTTGGGTCTGAAGTGAATTGAAACTGTTCATAGTCAGCCTCTCAGGATTACAAAAAGTCTCAAGTCAGAGTTCAGACTGAAGACTCAAAATTGTAAATCTTAATTTCAGTATAACTTTCCTTCTAGCAAAGCATTTATGTAGATCTTATGCTATGTTATATATACTTTGAATATTTTACTTATACTTGCATATTTTTGGTAAAAGGACTGGAATAAAGATGTGTTTTGTTTTCTTTCATCAAAAGATGCATGTCTGAGTCTGAGGCGGTACTGAAACTTAATACTTTTTGTAACAATTTCACCTGGTGTCCTTTTCAGTGACCAAGTTCTCCATTTTTTAAATAACACTAATGGAAAAAACGAATTGTATTAACCCTTTTATTCTACCTATGTAGTATATAATGATATCAAAATAATCTCTGACTATTTGCAGAGTAGTTAAATGTAAACTGTACATATATTTTCGATGGAAAATGGCCGAGGTAATCCGATTTCTTCAGGTGACAAATAAAACGAAATTATACTAACATTGATTAAATTATTCAAATGATGGACGTAAATAATTAAGAAAACGGGACCAAGATAGTTCTTTGGAAAGTGTTTAGATATCAAGCCATGGTACATTAAATTCCACTGACTTTTACCAACACTTATAATATCTAAATGTGACTGGAATTTGGCGTTACGTCTATTTCATGTCACGTTTGGCTTTTAAATCGCTCTCAATCATCATGACTTCACGGCTGGATGACGTCATGCCGCAGCCAATAAACAGAGACAGTCCTTAATAACCTCTAATAAACCTAAACTGGTTTACTCTCTTACAGGCCTGTACGTGGTAAACAACGCTAAAAGTGCCGACTACGGGAACTACGTCTGTACCGCGTCCAATGATTACGGCACCGCAACCAAATACGTCACTGTGGCGTCATAGACAACCAAGCAATGATGCAAGCAAACAACATTCAGCAGAAAACAATGAAATGGAGTATTTTGATACTATTACAGTCAAAAATTTTTATTTTAAAGCATGATTGATAGATTATTTGTAAATAAATATCTTCAGATTTTGAATTTTTGCTTGAGAATTGTTCCCTTCACTGACCGCCCCAATTAGGCCATCCCAACATTTATTGATTACTGTATCTACGTTATCTGTGAGTGTTGACCCAACAGTCCCATTGAATTGTTCCCTTCACTGACCGTCCCAATGCGGTCATTCCAACATTTATTGTTTACTGTATCTACATTCTCTGTGAGTGTTGACGCAATAGCCCCAGTGAATTGTTCCCTTTACTGACCGTCCCAATGCGGTCATTCCAACATTTATTGTTTACTGTATCTACGTTATCTGTGTATGTTGACGCAACAGCTCCGGTGAATTGTTCCCTTCACTGACCGTCCCAATGCGGTCATCCCAACATTTATTGATTACTGTATCTATGTTATCTGTGTATGTTGACCCAACAGCCCCGGTGAATTGTTCCCTTCACTGACCGTCCCAATGCGGTCATCCCAACATTAATTGTTTGCTGTATCTACGATATCTGTGTATGTTGACGCAACAGCCCCGGTGAATTGCTCCCTTCACTGACCGTCCCAATGTGGTCATCCCAACATTTAATGATTACTGTATCTATGTTATCTGTGAGTGTTGACGCAATAGCCCCAGTGAATTGTTCCTTTTACTGACCGTCCCAATGCGGTCATCGACATTTATTGATTACTGTATCTACGTTATCTGTGTATGTTGACCCAACAGCCACAGTGAATTGTTTCCTTCTCTGACCTTCACAATGCGGTCATCCCAACATGTATTGATTACTGTATCTACGTTATCTGTGTATGTTGACCCAACAGCCCCAGTGAATTGTTCCCTTCACTGACCGTCCCAATGCGGTCATTCCAACATTTATTGATTACTGTATCTACGTTTTCTGTGTATGTTGACCCAACAGCACCAGTGAATTGTTCTCTTCACTGAACGTCCCAATGCGGTCATTCCAACATTTATTGATTCCTGTATCTACGTTATCTGTGTATGTTAACGCAACAGCCCCAGTGAATTGTTCCCTTCACTGACCGTCCCAATGCGGTCATCCCAACATTTATTGATTACTGTATCTACGTTATCTGTACTTGTTGACCCAACAGCCACCAGTGAATTGTTCCCTTTAATGACCGTCCCAATGCGGTCATCCCAACATGTATTGATTACTGTATCTCCGTTATCTGTGTTGACCCAATAGTCCCAGTGAATTGTTCCCTTTACTGACCGTCCCAATGCGGCCACCCTAACATTTATTGATTACTGTATCTACGTTATCTGTGTATGTTGACCCAACAGCCACAGTGAATTGTTCCCTTCACTGACCGCCCCAATTAGGCCATCCCAACATTTATTGATTAATGTATCTACGTTATCTGTGTATATTGACCCAACAGCCCCGGTGAATTGTTCCCTTCACTGACTGTCCCAATGCGGTCATCCAAACATTTATTGATGACTGTATCTACGTTATCTGTATATGTTGACCCAACAACCCCAGTGAATTGCTCTCTTCATTGACCGTCCCAATGCGGTTATCCCAACATTTATTGATTACTGTATCTACGTTATCTGTGAGTGTTGACCCAACAGCCACAGTGAATTGTTCCCTTCACTGACCGTCCCAATGCGGTCATCCCAACATGTATTGATTACTGTATCTACGTTATCTGTGTATGTTGACCCAACAGCCCTAGTTAATTGCTCTCTTCACTGACCGTCCCAATGCGGTCATTCCAACATTGATTGATTACTGTATCTACGTTATCTCTGTATGTTGACCCAACAGCCACAGTGAATTGTTCCCTTCACTGACCGTCCCAATGCGGTCGTCCCAACATGTATTGATTACTGTATCTACGTTATCTGTGTATGTTGACCCAACAACCACAGTGAATTGTTACCTTCACTGACCGTCCTAATGCGATCATCCCAACATTTATTGATTACTGTATCTACGTTATCTGTGATTGTTGACCCAATAGCCCCAGTGAATTGTTTCCTTCACTGGACGTCCCAATACGGTCTTCCCAACTTTTATTGATTTCTGTATCTACGTTATCTGTGATTGTTGACCCAACAGCCCCAGTTAATTGTACCCTTCCCTGACCTTCACAATGCGGTCATCTCAACATTTATTGATTACTGTATCTACGTTATCTGTGATGGTTGGCGCAATAGCTCCAGTGAATTGTTCCTTTCCCTGACCTTCCCAATGCGGTCATCCCAACATTCATTGATTACTGTATCTTCGTAATCTGTGATGGTTGGCGCAATAGCTCCAGTGAATTGTTCCTTTCCCTGACCTTCCCAATGCGGTCATCCCAACATTCATTGATTACTGTATCTTCGTTATCTGTGATGGTTGGCGCAATAGCTCCAGTGAATTGTTCCTTTCCCTGACCTTCCCAATGCGGTCATCCCAACATTCATTGATTACTGTATCTACGTTATCTGTGTTTGTTGACCCAACAGCCCGGTGAATTGTTTCCTTCACTGACCGTCCCAATGCGGCCATCCCAACAGTTATTGATTACTGTATCTACATTGTCTGTGATTGTTAACCCAACACCCCCAGTGAATTGTTCCGTTCCCTGACCGTCCCAATGCGGTCATCGCAACATTTATTGATTACTGTATCTACGTTATCTGTACTTGTTGACCCAACAGCCACCAGTGAATTGTTCCCTTTAATGACCGTCCCAATGCGGTCATCCCAACATGCATTGATTACTGTATCTACGTTATCAGTGATTGTTGACCCAACAGCCACCAGTGAATTGTTCCCTTTAATGACCGTTCCAATGTCATCCAAACATTTATTGATTACTGTATCTACGTTATCTGTCTTTATTGACCCAACAGCCCCAGTGAATTATTCCCTTCTCTGACCGTCCTAATGTGGTCACCTCAACATTTATTTTAGTTTTCGTTGTATTTTCTGTGAAAATGTAATGTCTATAAAACAAGAAAGCCTTCTCAAAATACCATTGACAGATGGACACAATATGGTAAGGCCAATATTGATGAATTGCTAGATTTTCATACATTTAAAAAAAAATAATGGCGGGTAACATTGTTTTCATTTCATATTCCTCTTAGATGCCTGTTCACCGTTGAATATGTGTTCATGCTCTTTCCTTTTGCATAAGGTACTTTAAGATTTGTTTCTCGACGAACCACGAACACTGGCTGGAATGATTAAACGCCGTTTCCGAACACTTCCGGACCGATACGCAATTACAGACCCAAGTTCAACATTTGTATTTGAGTCAATAAAATTGAGCCGTTGGAAAACAGAATGAAACTCTAGCAATTAGTTTATAGTCGCCTAAAGCTATGGGTGTTTAAGAAAGGCATATATAATGGGGAGTCGACACAAACATAAATATAAAACACTTCCAAATATTTCAATGTTTTTATTCAGTTAAACGTCATTTAGTAAATTACAGTTCAAATTTAGATAAAATGACTGAATTCGTGTTTTCATAAGTGAAAAAAAAGATATTTTATTACAGAACGGTAAAAGTCATATGTATCATTCAAATACACTTTGGGTGATTTAACTGTTATTTAACACCATTTGATAGTTTTAATGTAATTGTATTTATGTTTTGAATATTGTATTTTATTAAATGTCTGTAGTATAAGCCTACATGTAATTGATTGTATCCAAGTCATATTTAATAGGCATTGTTAACGATTTTCATTGGAAGAAACCAAGATAAAATGTCACGTGACAGCAAGATTTTCAAATCAGCCAATCACCAGTTCGAATAAAAACCGGAAACATTCCCGTTCCTTGATCGGCCTCGTTTTTCGGGGATGACGTTGTCGTTTTGTATGACGTCATCTTTGTTTATTGCCAAATCACGTAGAATATCACCGTATCTGAAAACACATCGAATATTTTGTGAACTGTGTGGGTTTTGTAATCAATGCGGTATATTAAGTTTCATTTGTTTGAACTAGTGTAGTGAATGTTAAATTAGTAAAAGAAATGGCAAATTTACTAAAAAAAATATTGGAAATATTAGCCGGATGATGTAATTATATATTTTCACCTCAACTTTCATTCCTCAAAAGAATGGCTTTTCGCCAGCTGTGATTATCATCCGACGAACGCAACATATTCGGATATACTCGGATTGCGTAGAAATATACATGTACATTGAAAATTCTTTATCTTGTTATTGTTTTAACTGTATCAGCAGGTCAAACTTAAATCAACATGTTGAGAGGTGTTTATTTATGATTCCATTTCATATTGTTGTAAACTACGCAAAACTTCAATTATGAAGTTGTTCATGTTTTCGTTTTATGACGTCATATGACACACTGTTTCTGGTTACGGTCGGGTTGTTCTATTTACAGAATGGGTGCGAAAGAATTACTCGAAGGTTTTCTTAAGGAAAAGAAAGAATTCTTTTAACAGTTTTAGAAATAATAATAATAAAATATTTGTGTAAAAATAAGTAACGAATTGCATGGTTGATGTCTTTATCTGGGACATGAACAGAGTTGGACTTGTTAAAGTGCACGTGGAGTCGTACCCCGGCAATGACATCCACCACGCAATTCATTTCTTAAATGAATACATTTGTCTTTGTAAAGAAACGTCAGCAACAATTTTACCATACTTATGTAAAGCTTATTTTGTTTTCCATAAACAGAACATATAGTGTGTGCAAAAGGGATCTAAGCTTAAGGAAATTAGACACATACATAAAACATAAAACAAGTGTTTAATAGTTATTGCGTTATTAGAAATAGAAATGAATATGATATCAATCGATCATTGTGTTTTTCACTATTGAGATTTTACAGCTACTTAATCAAAATCGATCCAAACTAAATTGAGATCTAGTTTAACGCCCACTATAAAGGAAGCTGGATTGGTGTTCTTAAAGCAGCATATGTAATTTACTAATATTGGTCACATGATATAAAAACATAACAATTACTGAATTGCAATATTTCCCTTGACTAAATTGGACAAAAAACTTGTATGTAACAAAATCATTTACACATTTCTTTTATTTTGACTATGAACGTTCTTACCTCTGGTTATCTCGAACGCCTTCGATGACTTTGTCCAGGAATTGGCGTATGGATAGAGACGACACATCTGAAAATGATATTCAAACTTTCATTGATAGCAATAGAGAAAACATTTGTTGTATTTGGAATGAGTTTGTCCATGTATGGGCAAATAAATAGAGACGAAACATCTGAAAACGTATTTCAAACTTCCATTGTTAGCAATAGAGGAAACATGTGTATTTGGAATGAGTTTGTCCATGTATGGGCAAATAAATAGAGACGAAACATCTGAAAACGTATTTTAAACTTCCATTGTTAGCAATAGAGGAAACAAGTGTATTTGGAATGAGTTTGTCCATGTATGAGCAAATAAATAGAGACGACACATCTGAAAATGTTATTCAAACTTTCTTTGATAGCAATAGAGGAAACATGTGTATTTGGAATGAGTTTGTCCATGTATGGGAAAATAAATAGAGACGACACATCTTAAAACATATTTTAGACTTTCGTTGATAGCAATAGAGGAAGTATTTTGTGTGAGTTTGTACATAAATGGGCAAATAAAAAGAAACGAAAAATCTGAAAACGTATTTTAAACATTGATATCAATAGAGGAAACATGTGTATTTGGAATGAGTTTGTCCATGTATGGGCAAATAAATAGAGACGAAACATCTGAAAACGTATTTTAAACATTGATAGCAATAGAGAAAGTATTTTGTGTGAGTTTGTCCGAAAATGAAAAAATAAAAGGAAACGTCACAATTTTGTAAATGTATTTGGAATATCCATTGATAACAATTGAAAAAAAAAACAACACTTGTATTAGGGATAAGTTTTGAAACCTACCCTTGGAACTACAGGGACAAATCTTGTTACCAAATAATTACATTCATCCAAGTGAGCGTTCTACCCCTTATTACTATTTTACGAAGGAATGTTAGAGCTCATCGACCGCATAGTTTGTGAAATGCTGAGCTGAAGTCAAAGAATACCGCCACTTGGTATTTATTGTCAAGTTGTGGCTTTTTACAATCATGTTGCAAGCTAACTATATTGTCCTCACATTATCGATGACATTATATAGACAGTGTCAATGTCTAACAGATTTCAAACGTCAAATAACAACAATGGCAGATTTCATACACAATAAAATGTCTTCATTTATAAATTGTTGGATCATCGCTTCGTACGTTCAGCGAAAAGAGAAATTTCACTCAACATCCCCCGCTCCAACACACCCAGCGGACTCATATTTTTACTGACCGTAACAAAATGTGTCTGACCATCATCAATAAGGTTTTATCGTATATGTTCATTAAAGACAAGTCTTAAGTTATGCATAAGTGTGTGGTTCGCCCCTTTGATTTACACAACTTTGTGTTAATTATGGCCTTGGTTAAAGATCGTACATTTTCGGGGATAACCGCGTTAACCACATTTTTTGCGTTAACTGCGTTTCGATATAGATATCCTTAGGATATTTATCGCATAGATACGGATGTTTCGGGGGAGAATTATGCAAGATAAGGTTGACGATTATATGTATAATTAAAACGGGGCTCTAGGCTGGTATTTGATATTGATTTAAATTGGATCTAAGAACGATGTAGCTAATAGGATTACTTATTTTTAATGACTGAGCAATACTGCCAATGATGTCTGATGTATGACCATAACGTTTACTTATGTTGTATATTGAATACCACCCTAGGCCTCAATTTCTCGAAATTTCCTTCGCGTTACATGTTTAAGTAGGTTCATTAAACCAAATTTCGTACTTCATGATTTTACTAAATGAAAAATCATGTTTTCATAAATACAATTTCCTTTTAAAGGCCAAAAAATCTTAAGATAATAAATATGTTACAATTTACTCTTAAACAACAAAATTGAACATGTTCAATGTACTCATATCGTCGAAACAGTAAAAAACATGTGTTTAGTTTCTATTTTGTTGTTAAATGTAGCCTTAGTTTTCATGCTACTTTATTAAATGTTTGTAAACAATATATTGCAATAGTATCCATATTTACTTTCAAAGCATTGTGTTTTGTTTTTTTGCTTTATCAATGACAATACAGATAAACTCGCTTGGCTCGAATTCCTCGTTGGCTCGAACTGGATGTAAAGATTCGATTTTTAAATATTTTCTTGATTTTTTTCTTCTTTAATCATTCCCGATTGGCACGAATTTTTCGAGACTCGAGGTTTTTCGCAGGTCCCCGAGTGTCCAAGCCAACGGGATTCGGCTGTATATGCTTGAAAATGTACTTTTTTGTTCGGTCGTACGTGGACACAATTATCGTATATTTTGTTATCTTGTTTAATGAATTAATCAGGTGTCATCTCATATTCCGTAACTGTATTGACATTATAGTAAAACAATGACAATATCACTGGACAAATGTCAATAGGCCATACCAAATTGTTTTTATGTTTATTATTTACTGTCGGTCTAGAGTGTATACTGTTTATAGTACATCTCTTGACTGATGTCATTATTTTTTCCATAAACACCAACTAGAAAATAATTGTCTCTGTTTTATTCGTCGTTGGCAACCACAATACTTTCTTCCGATACACTCAAAAACAGTGGCAAAATTGACTGGAAAAATCTCGTTTTGATGAATATGCATGAGGCAGGGGAGACAACTCGTCTACCAATGAATTCGCATGTAACAATTAAATACTATGCAATAACTCCGAATTGACACTTCTCTCCAGAGCCGAGTAATTAAGTGGCTAGTTTAAAGTTGTAGTGATAAGGCGTACCGAGTTCATTTCGAGCTTTCATCAGAGTACCTTTAACGGGAAATATTTGTATGATTGTTTGTGCATATTTCCGCCTTGGTACACTGCGGAACCAATGAAACTGCATCTTTTATTATTCGTGATTACGAGATGTTCCCAGCCAATTCGACCACGGTTCGCACGGAAGCATAGCACAGTAGTGTACTGTATTGGGGGTATCCGACAAAACGAGATTTAGTTTGATAATGAAATACTAAATTTTAATTTCCATTTCAAAGACCTTAAACAGCAACAAGTCAGGACGCTTCACATACGAAAGTTTTGCCCAATAACCACAGTGTTGGTAAGGGCAATCGCTTCTTATCAATGGATTCCGAGTTCGATTCCCGACATGATAGCATGTGGGTTTGGTTTGCGGTCACCAAGCCAGCCAAGCGTGTTACCTCCGGGTTTAATTACTCCCAGAACAAAAGACCACACTGTCACGTGACGTCGAACCATCGTGAGTGGTTAAGAGTATGTTTGTTAAACGGACTGTATCACAGATTGGCACCAAAAAAAGTTTTTTTTTTCTGTAACGAATCTCAGGACAATTATCTAATAGAATGTGTTATGCTTTGATATCATAATTGTGAAAAAGTACCAAAATGTAAAAAAAAAAATGGGTCGGAGACCGGATTCGAACCCGCGTCGCCAAAATTGAAGACCAGCGTCTTACTCACTGAGCTACAAAGGCTTTTTCTAATCGTAATCATAATTAAGCTATACTCCTACCTCGGTGATAACACCGACTAGCCAATCACGCATAAGAAATAAATTCTACCTATTAAACATACCCAGAAATTTTTAATGGAAAAATACGAAATAACTGCTAAACTTAAATAAATTATAAACTATGTGGTACTTCAGTTAGTAAGTTTCAATGCAATGTACGCATCGATGCCAAGTTTATGTCAGTTTTCGACAAATTTTTTTTTTCGCTATTTTATCATACGTAAGACAGTCCCTTAAATAAAGAAGTCATTTGATAATGGCCCTGTTATTTGTCCGAGAAGGCTTTTGCATTGTTGGACGAGGCAAATGCTGTGATTAAGGGCTAATAATTAATAGTTATTTAATAAAATGTTATAATTACTTGGTAACCAATCGTTGTACAATAAATAAATTTAAACTAAGATAAACTTGGCATGGCCTTTAAAAGCAATATTACTAAAAAAATCATTACTTTCACGAGGGCCTAAAGAGATGTGTCTTATCTTGGCGTTTAATATAATACCACTTAGGTATAGCGGGCGGGACATTTTCAAATATGAAAGAAATAAATCAATTATGTAAACAATTACCATATGGGATATTACCAATTAGTTGATTTGTTCCCAGTAAGGATGCGGGATATTGTCTTATTATTTTGTTGATATGAATGGAACAGTGTTTATGTCTGTCTGATCCACTGTTAATAGTGTATTGCTGTTTTGTTGTTGTTGTTTTTCAAATCTTATTGGGGGGGGGGGGGTCTGCTTTGAAAAGCAAGTTTTGTCAATCAGTTAGTAAAGGTTAAATGTCTGTAACATTCGTCGCTTATATGTATCATTTGTTTCTATTAAGGATGCGGGATTTTGTCTTAGTATTACATGCACATGGTGGGATCAGTTCTTAACTTCTTATGTCTGATCCAATTTTGGTAGTTTATTACAGAGTATTATTGTTGTTTTCAAATATCTTATGAAGGTTGTCTCCTGTCAAATGAAAAAGTTGTCAATCAGTACGTAAAGGTTAAATATCTGTGTTTGTTTTAATAAGAATGCGGGATATTGTCTGTCAGTAGGTATTTCTGATCAATTTTTAGTCTGTATTGCAGGGTATTGCTTTTTATAATGTTGCAGGGTATTGCTTTTTATAATGTTGCAGGGTATTGCTTTTTATAATGTTGCAGGGTATTGCTTTTTATAATGTTGCAGGGTATTGCTTTTTGTAATGTTATTCTTCAAATAACTTATGGGGGTGTCTGCCGTTTGCTGTCATAAGTAAGTTTTGTCAATCAGTAAATAACGGTTAGATATCTGTAACGAATGCCCGTGCATTCGTCGCTAATATTAAGTATCATGGTGTAATAAAATTAGACGTCATATGGTGAACCGTCAAGATATATTGCCTGATTAAGATTCATCGTTGACGACGATGGGCTGAGATTTCTATTTTGAATGATGAAGATTATTTTACAAGTCTGAACACATATTGCAATCGCAACGCCTCGGCCATTTTCCATCGAAAGCAACCTCGGAAGTATGTTGGTGCATTGGTAGAAAAGGTTCGTAAAATTAAAAATGATAATAATATAAACTAATTGTAGTGCTTTAACGTGATTTTCTTCTTAGTCCACTGATAATAATATAAACTAATTGTAGTGTTTTAACGCGAATTTTTTTCTAAGTCCACTGATAATAATATAAACTAATTGTAGTGTTTTAACGTGGGATTTTTTAAGTCCACTGATAATACTATAAACTAATTGTAGTGTTTTAACGTGATTTTTTTGTAAGTCCACTGATAATAATATAAAATAATTGTAGTGCTTTAACGTGATTTTTTTCTTAGTCCACTGATAATAATATAAACTAATTGTAGTGTTTTAACGCGAATTTTTTCTAAGTCCACTGATAATACTATAAACTAATTGTAGTGTTTTAACGTGATTTTTTTCTAAGTCCACTGATAATAATATAAACTAATTGTAGTGTTTTAACGTGGGTTTTTCTAAGTCCACTGATAATACTATAAACTAATTGTAGTGTTTTAACGTGGGTTTTTCTAAGTCCACTGATAATAATATAAACTAATTGTAGTGTTTTAACGTGGGTTTTTCTAAGTCCACTGATAATAATATAAACTAATTGTAGTGTTTTAACGCGAATTTTTTCTAAGTCCACTGATAATACTATAAACTAATTGTAGTGTTTTAACGTGATTTTTTTCTAAGTCCACTGATAATAATATAAACTAATTGTAGTGTTTTAACGTGGGTTTTTCTAAGTCCACTGATAATACTATAAACTAATTGTAGTGTTTTAACGTGGGTTTTTCTAAGTCCACTGATAATAATATAAACTAATTGTAGCGTTTTAACGTGGGTTTTTCTAAGTCCACTGATAATACTATAAACTAATTGTAGTGTTTTAACGTGGGTTTTTCTAAGTCCACTGATAATACTATAAACTAATTGTAGTGTTTTAACGTGGGTTTTTCTAAGTCCACTGATAATAATATAAACTAATTGTAGCGTTTTAACGTGGGTTTTTCTAAGTCCACTGATAATACTATAAACTAATTGTAGTGTTTTAACGCGATTTTTTTCTAAGTCCACTGATAGTAATATAAACTAATTGTAGTGTTTTAACGTGGGTTTTTCTAAGTCCACTGATAATAATATAAACTAATTGTAGTGTTTTAACGTGGGATTTTCTAAGTCCACTGATAATAATATGAACAAATTGTGGTGTTTTAACGTGGGTTTTTCTAAGTCCACTGATAATACTATAAATAATTGTAGTGTTTTAACGTGAGTTTTTCTAAGTCCACTGATAATACTATAAACTAATTGTAGTGTTTTAACGTGATTTTTTTCTAAGTCCACTGATAATACTATAAATAATTGTAGTGTTTCAACGTGGGTTTTTCTAAGTCCACTGATAATACTATAAACTAATTGTTGTGTTTTAACGCGATTTTTTTCTAAGTCCACTGATAATAATATAAACTAATTGTAGTGTTTTAACGTGATTTTTTTCTAAGTCCACTGATAATAATATAAACTAATTGTAGTGTTTTAAAGTGATTTTTTTTCTAAGTCCACTGATAATAATATAAACTAATTGTAGTGTTTTAATGTGGGGTTTTCTAAGTCCACTGATAATACTATAAACTAATTGTAGTGTTTTAACGCGATTTTTTTCTAAGTCCACTGATAATAATTTTCTTCTAAGTCCAAATCGATTCCAAGTGAAGTGTTTAATTGCCTAAATGATTCAGATTCCTAAAAGTCCTTAGGTTTTACTCAGTTTGTGTATACCACGTGATAAATGACGTCATATATGCTACGTCGGAAGGCAATATTTTGCTTAAAATGAAGACTTAAATCAAAGATAAATTTTCTTTTACTACACCATTTTAAATAAAACAAAGGGCAGTCTATGCCGCTTAAAGAGCCCCGCCTTCGTTTTATTACCGAAGTTTGATAAGGTAAATAGTTTAATCAAACACTTCGACAAACCTGTTTCCAAAATAATGTTTTGAAAGTGCTCCCTCAGACGGCCGTATTGTGAAAAGGTTTGTCGAAGTATTTGAAGAAACTAAACTCTCAATCAAACTCTGGTAAAAGACCGAAACGGGGCTCCTTAAGAGGCGTAGACTGTGCTATGTTTCATCGCAAATGGAGAAGAAATAGTGAAGCTATTTTTTGTTTAAAGTCCTCATTCGAAGCAAAATATTGCCTTCCGACGTAGCATTAATGACGTAATTTATCACGTGGTATACACACACTGTTACTGCTAAGTTGAAAAACGCGATCTACTTGCAGCGTAGTTAAATGTAAACACATCTGACATTGTGAACCGTCCATAGACATTCGAGAATGTTTTCGATGTAAATTGACCGAGGTGCTCCGATTGATCAAAACAGCTGAAGTGTGTTCATGATCAGTCACCACATACTAAAATTCTTAGTTTATATAACATGTATGTACTTATTTCAAAAAGTGTTTAGTGTTTTCCTTCCAAGTTACCTTCTAAACAAGCGGGCCTCACATCCCCATCTTCAATACACAACGCTGACAACAAGAGGCCCGTCCGTGGTGGAAGGTCTGTCAAATCTCGTAAATCCCGGGCTTCAGATACTCGTACTGAAATAAGAAAATGTGATTTTCTTATATTGGACGTTTAAGGGAGGTCCGTGCTTCTGAGCAATACTTTCAAAGCTGGTAGGTTCCTGGTCTTAAATATTCGAAATGAAAAAAGTTACATTTTTTCACCAAATTCTTAGTGGTGTCCTGGAGTAGGTACATTTTTGTCAAATCCCTTAGGGACTTGGTCATGTTTTTTTTTGTAAAAAGCACTTTTTTGTATGATGAAATAAAGCGTGGCGAGATACTGACTGCTTTAATCCTTTAGCAAATCTTGATATATGCTGAACTATTGTCGTTGACGCCAAATTGGCACCCCCCCCCCCCCATGAAAATTTTAACAATTTTTAATCCTAAATGGTGCAATTTGGGCGTATGTTATTACTTTTGCCCCTATATCAAAATAAAAAGTCAATTTTGACGATTTCAGGGGGAGGAGGGGGCACCTTGGACCCGCTAGTGTGTGTAACTCTACTTTCCCACGACAGTCTTTTTTCTACAGTATTCGGATAGATGGATTTTAAGCGTTTAAGATACCTGTTAAATAAATGAGTGAAAGACCAAATCTAACATACATCAGCTAAATCGCAAATAATAAGTTTTATTCTTCAGTGACCATTGCAAAAGTTTTATTGGCAGCAAACGTCTCTTGAAGATAATGCGCAAGTAAAATCAACTATGATAAAGACACAACTTTTCTAGACAAGACTTATTGTAGGCGTGAAATTTTGATCAATTATATGTGAAGAGTTCAGAGTTAATTATATTCCGAAGATCAATATAAGACTGTTTTCTGCTAGGGGAATCCTGAAAACTATAAGAGAGTAAAGAAACCCGCGCAGCTGAAGACACAATGGCGACTCCCAAGGCGCAAATAATGCCACGTGACAAATTTACCGTATAACGATATCATTGTCGTAAACTTACCGCTTTCAATTGTTGCAAAACGCCGGAAACGGGCTACTTGTTGATATCGGCACGAGAAAATGTAATTAAATCACTGCTGAAGTGTTCTCCTTAAGCTAAAAATTAATATTGGACTTAAGGCCGTGGCGATTTCTATTGAAACTGATATCATTAACTTAAATTAATAGGAAACTTGTCAGGAATAGCGTCAGAAAGGATCGAAATATTGCGTGATTTTTCGTATAGATATGTTTAGCATTGTATTTCTTTTTAATTGAGAGTGGGGGATTCTGACTTGGTAGCAATTGTTGATAACAACGGTTATACTTCAAATGTATCAGGAATAATAAACACAAATGTTTCCTCATGACGCAAAACATTAATCAGAACTACATTGACGAAAAGAGGGAAACGTCACGAAACTTATAAAAGAACGATTTCTTCGTTGGGAAGCGAAACATTCAAATCAAGGTGATATTACAAAACCTAAAATTGGTTTAAGTTTAAGGTTTAGTGCAAATTACTCCAATTGGGGAGTGACTTTTCAAATCAAGTCAAATCAAACTCTTTATTTCCTCCTGATAGGAATAATGCATTGTTCAATGCCTAACTTATAAAAGAGAGAGATACCAAAATTTTCTCTGAAAAGCTGTTAAGTCAATTTAAGACATGATATAGTATTTCATTTTAGTCCTGAACGTCCATGCAGTTCCTTGAAATGACACAGAAGTTAACCGAAAACGAAATCACTAGATCGTCTAGATAATTATTTTTTTTTATTTTTTTTTATTTATATTTTTTTTTTTTTTGGGGGGGGGGGGTCACTTGTAGAAGGTTTAAACTAGGCCTTTAAGGAGCACCGCCTTTGTTTTATTACCGGAGCATCTAACGGTATCGCTTGTATAAAACAGTTTCACTCAAACCCTCGGGCAGGATGTTCTGCGGAATCTCAGTATACCCCGTTTAATACCTACGCTCGGGTTGGGGTTAACCTACCCTACCCTCTCGGCCCATTCGGAACTCCTCGGCCACTTTTTCAAAAACAACCTCGGATGTATGCCGGTACATCTGTTGAAGTAGTCCGTATTTTTTTTTAAAAAAGCATTAATTAAATGTAGTGTTTAAGAGTTCTATTCATTGCTCTCAGTTTAAATTGATTGCCAGTGAAGTGTATTATTGCAAACATAATTACGATTCCCAAGAGTTAAGTCATAAATTTTAACTACTAAATAAGATTACTACGCGATCTATTTGCAGCGGACTTAAACGTACCACTTTTTAAGTATGTAAACCGTCCATATACATCCGAGGTTGTTTTTGAAAAAATGGCCGAGGAGCTCCGAATGCTCTCGGCCATGGAAGATACTTATAATCTTCGGTGTATCTTTACACAAACAAGGCTAGATGATACAACTCAAAAACAAAAACACTAACATAGTAATTCTTTTATTTCATACCCTTTAACATAATAACAATACAAGAAATAGCGAAAGTTTTCTTTACAAATGCATTTCGTTGATACAAGTTCTTTCCAAAGCGTAATATTGTCAAAGTGAATTAACGCATGCGCATGGAAGCAAAAATGCAGTTACTAAGGACTTTATTTCCGGTTTCCCTTTTTTATGTTTAAATCTTGCAATATTCTAGAGAGATGTTGAACAGGTATTAATTTTAATGATATATTTAAGTGGTGTTTAAACAATTTCAACTTGTAAAATGGGAACTTGCTTTTTATTTATATTAATAAGATTTTTGATATTTCCAAGCGCTATCTGCAGGTTTCCATGGACGTGTCCGGTACCAGGGGGCCGTTTCAATAAAGATTTTGATCGGGTTATGTCATAAATTGAAATTATCTCAGTGCACTAGTTTCCTTATTTTTGTGCGAATTGACCTTTAGCCAGAATTGAAAATGAACATTTAGCTGAGGTTTAAAAAAATGTATTTACATTTATTGGCATTTGTCACGTTTACACATAATTTAGGTTACAAATAAAATATTTTTTTGAAACGACCCCGGGATACCGCTGAGAAACTGGCATTCGTGATCATCGGTAGAGCAAATCAATTGCCTCGCTTCCAAATGTCAAAGCTTCGAAATCCAATGTTTTTAGTATTTAATCTTTGTTATTTGATCACACATTATTTCTTACAAAATGCCGAAGTTACATTTTTTTGTATATACAATTTCAGAAGGTTCGGCTTTTTTGCTTATCTGTGAGATGTCCAATCATTGCTCGACATTTTGATCACATGACACAACATCATTTTCTCATTCGACTATTTACTCGGCATTTTGTAGTTAGATGCGACTCTATGATTTAAGTAATGTGAAAATTCCAAAAAAAAAAATGCAGCTTCGGCATTTTGAAGCGAGGCCATGGATATATAAGTTATCGTGTTTCCAATAGTTCTGTTTATCTTAATAAAACAATTAAGTAGAGTCTTCTTCGAGAATATTGCTATCGATATTTGTAATGGTCCACTGGTTATGTTCTTCAGTCCTTCAGATGAGATATACAAATTGAAAATGCCACGGGTCCGATCTCGGTTTGATAAATGATTTAATTTTCAATTGATCTTTTTTTATTTGGTGCATTCATTCCTTGACTATAATTAACACCCACTGCAACTCCCCGCTCCCAGTCCGTCGGTTTTTATTTAATTATACAATCGCACGCGAAACCAATCGACTGATTATCGTCGGAGACCCGCCATACATACTACGCTATTCTTGTGTATGTATGAAGTGTAACGGGTGAAAGTACCGTGGTTGCCGACGATGTCGATTGATCAACTGCCCCCAATTTCTCGAAACATTTTAATCTTAAAAATGCACTCTTACTCCCAAATATGATTTACCACAATTAAATCAAATGTTTCAATATGCTAAAAAAGATGAATAAATGTCGAAAACCATGTTTGTTATGGACGATACTGATTCAAATTTGTAAGAAAGGTGCAGAAAAGACGGAATTTCTACGAGACGATAGTAAATCACTGTACATCTTTTAGCACTCACCAATCATTTAATATCTTTAGCGTTTTCGACTATTAAATACACGATTACAATCTTGTTTTTACTAATTAATATTTTCCATAAATGCATTATTTAGTGAGTAGTTAAAGGTTTAGCACTCAAAACTGATGTTTGTAATACATGTGTATGTATTGATTTTGAATAAGGCCTATGTAGCTCATTTCACTAAGCCAACATACATCATTAAATATGATTTCGATACATGAAAAATTGTTTATGGGGTTATCATAAACATTATTACTATTTAAAGTCTAAAATCTCTGAAAAAAAGACAATGTTACACAAATTATAGGGAAACAAAAATAACGAGACTAGCTTAATCTTGTTATAAGGGACTTAAGAAGTTTCATAACATTTTGGCCAGTGTTCATTTTACAACGCGTGTAAAAAGAGTTATAACAATATTAAAAATAGGAGGCGGACTGTATGTTCAAAATAATACATAAAAACAATAAACATACACATGTTAACAACCACTGTTTCAAAGTTGACAAACTACACCGCAATGATTATGTATATATATATGCCATTTATCAAAATCATACTGAAGTATGTATTTTGGCTAATTTAAACTATTAATTTAAAAAGTATCGAGTAATAAGGGCCTGGATACGATCGGAAACTCTTGAAACTTGTTATTTACTATGCTAATTATCTTTTTATCATTTTATTTATTATGTTTATCATATCATCTTTGAAGTTTGTTTTTTGGTATTTTGATTGCATCAAATAACAGCTAATAGATATTCAATTGTACGGTACATAACATTTATTAAAGGGACTAGACACCAGATGATACAATATCAAGAACAAAAGAAAAATGTCAAAATAAAAAAGATACCGTTATCAACGTGTGTGAAACACGTGATAAATTACGTCATAATGCTACCTCGAAAGGCAACATTTTGCTTAAAATATAGACTTAAAACAAAGAGTACTTTTCTTTTACTACACCATTTGAAATGAAAAAAGGGCAGACTATACCGTTTTGAGATTCCCGCGTTCGTTTTATTACCGGAGTTTGATAGGGTAATTAGTTTCATCAAACACTTCGACAAACCTGTTTCCAAAATAATGATTTAAATGACAGTGCTCCGTCAGAAAGCCGTTTTGTGAATAAATTTGTCGAAGTGTTTTAGGAAACTTAACTCTCGGTCAAATTCGGGTAAAAGACCGACAGCGGGGCTCTGTACGCGGCGCAGACTACGCTATGTATCATAAAATCATAAAATGTTGGGAAAATAGTGAAGTTATCTTTGTTTAAAGTCTTTATTCGAAGCGCATTATCACATGATATACACACACTGATGACGTAGTTTATCACGTGGTATACACACTATGGTTATGTACAACGCATTGGATATAACTTACTGATGTATCACATCGCTTACGACACATGCATCTTTTGCATGAGTTAAAGCGTATTTTTCGAAATCAAAATTAAC
Source organism: Mya arenaria (assembly GCF_026914265.1). NCBI lineage: Eukaryota > Metazoa > Mollusca > Bivalvia > Myida > Myidae > Mya > Mya arenaria. Next base: position 48,351,449 of record NC_069137.1, on the reverse strand, counting down.
TGGGTAAATGTTTATGTATCTGTACTAATCACGTGACTTTCACATGCTAAATATACACACTATAAACTTGATAACCGTTATGCGCTATTTTCTACCAGGAAAACTAAGATGAGACAGTGACAACATATTCCTTTTATCCTGTAAAGTGATGTGTTCGCAGTTTCATAGTAGCTCGTATATGCAATTCAAGCACACCGGATAGGCATTTCCGGTGAATTCAGCCATGCTGGAAAACTCCATCTGGCATCCCCCATGCCAGATGAGTCACGCGCTGTGACGTAATACTTTCAATTTCTTTTATTAAACACTAAATGTAACCATAGTTTTGAGATTTCAATTGATGAGTTCCATTACATTAAATTTACAAAAATATTCCTTAAAAACAAAACAAAATAACCCTTAAAAAACGTGATATCGAAGGAACTTATTGACGTATGCAGTGAATACAAATAACTGCGCGTCATGACATCAGTAAACATCATCGCACGCGCTTTTTGGTGAAATGTACAAAAACGCGCTTTCTTATGTATTTTCTTCACAAAAAATGTAATTAAAGGTATGCTAGAAAAAATCTCTATCATGTGTGTCCGTTCAGGATAGAAAAATCCGACCCTCGGGCACGCTGCGTAGCCGTAACTCGGCAAGCCTCGTTACCTGGCAACGCAGGTGCCCTCGGGTCGGATTTTTCTATCCGGAACGGGAACACATGACATATATTATTATTCTAGGCGTGTTTGGATGAAATACCGAATTTGCTTATGTTGGGATCGTCTGGTGTCTAGACCCTTTAACTCTTAATGACGAATACGACATATGCTTTGCATAACTCATTTTGATATTTTTACTACAAGAAGCAGTGACATGAAATGGAATATAAACTCTCTGGAAATGGTGCCATAAATCTTTCATGGATCCATTATATTTTTGATTACATAATAACAACCGTTAGCGAAGCTAATAATTGTCGTAATTTTTCACATGCTTAAACGAATTCGACGAAATAAAAAGAAATGATTTAATAACTTTAATATTTCTACATTAATAAACTATATGTTTATGAAATCCACTGATTAAAAATCACTTGGGCACCCTAAAATAGGACATAAAGGAATGTAGAACAAGCCGCACATGTTAACATGAACCTTACATACAATGGTATTACAATACAGTAGTTTGTCGTTATAGTCAGATGACATGAAGTAATATCTTAATGATTAAGAATAGTGAACTCATTGTCAACGCAAAACCTGACACAGGGCCTGTGTATCGGATGAATGGCAGTAGGCGGACCTTGAAACACCTGGGGAAATTGAAAAGTACTCAATGATTGCCTATCTGCAATTCCATTGCCTGAAAAGTAGGTTGTATGCTTAGTGGTATTACAAGGTTTATCCAATATCAACCCTGGGACATCACATGGTCAGGGCTTGTATTCAATATTGATCATATCCTTATAATGTGTAGACATGCCTCAGTGATTCCATTCAGCCTATTGGTCAGCTAAATATACAGGCCAATCAAAACACCTCGTTTCTAATCTTAAGTTTAAGTTCATCTAAGTTGCTTATAGAATACGTCTCAGGCTCGTTTAAACCAATGAGGACTGTTTGTACTTGTTTGCAATACCGCTTGTGAGCAGTTGGCCTAACGACGATAATCACAACTACATCGTTGTTAACTTTTCATGCTGAAATATTTTAATGATGATCCGATACATTTTAAAAAATCAAGTACAGTTAAAACAATTCAATTCAATAGTTTATTAGCACAAACATTCAAGTTCATCGCCTTTACTTCTGGCGGTAACATTTATTTACATACATGAGAAGAGCATGATATTATAATACACAGATTAATAACACTATTGGGATATTGATAATTCACGTAAAAAAGTAATCATTAACGTGAAATTGCTTGAACATTGGCGTACCTTAATCCTTTACAGAACAATATCTATAAATTGACCACCCTCGCTAATGCGGTCAGGCATGTTTTGACAGTAACAGGTATGTTAGTGATGAAAAGTGATCGTTGTAAGGCCACTGTTCAGAGCATAATTATTTTTTTTTTTTTAGTTCACTGATCAGACTTAAGAAGAAAAAAGAATAAAAACAACAACAACTAAAAAACAACAAAAAACATTGTTTCAAAGCAAGCAATAATAGCAATACAAGAAAAAAAAGAAATAATATAAACATTTATTGGTTTATGATACTTTCTCGTCTTAAAGTTGAACGATATACATATTTAGCAAGTTTAATTTGTGTAGTATTCTGCTCAGCTGACATTAACAATTTATTTTTTTGCATTGTGGGCCAATGACAAAAATATCTAGGTAAGCATTCAATCCGTATGTCTCTGTAAAAAGGACATACAAGCACAAAGTGAAACTCATCTTCAACAACATTCATTTGACAAAATATACATTTACGTTCAGATTGTTCTATATTTCTAAAACGGCCTTCTTCGATTGTAAGTTTGTGAGTTGAGCATCTTAATCTGGTTAGCGAAATACGATGCTTGTCGTTTTTAATACAATTAAGATAATTCTCGTAACCAAACCTACGCTTTATACTACAATAAGGTTTTAATTTGGATGACGTGTCTAATAGGGAAAACCAGTGTTGGCAATACTGATCATGTAATCTTTGTATGACACTGTTTAATTGAAGAACGGAAATGTCATTATTGTTCCATAAACAGTTGTCACGACTTTCTTACAGAAAACTGCAAATCCCAAATATGCTCACAAAGGTAATAAAGAAAAAAAGATTTAAAGCTGCACTCTCACAGATTTACTGTTTTGACAACTTTTTTTTATTTTTTATTTTTGAATTAGAATTTTTTTGCGTAAATATCTGCTAACCAGTGATGAAAGACTGCTGACAAAAGATCAGATCGCAGATTTTCATATTTCCGTTCCAAATTTAATGTTTTATGGCTTAAACCGTTACTAACGGTTTAAGAAAAGTGCATAAAACATCATTTTGGGGACGGAAATATGAAAAGCTGCGATCTGATCTTCTGTCAGCAGTCTTTTGTCACTGGTTTGCAGATATTTACGCAAAGATTTGCTCGTTCCAAGACAAAAAATAAAAAAGTTGTCAAAACAGTAAATCTGTGAGAGTGCAGCTTTAAATTTTGGCATCTTTTTTAACTTTAAAGAGGTTGTAAACAATTCGCACATTGCGTAGCAAACGGGTGTATTATGAAATAAAATAACTGAAAACCATTCGTCAAATAATCTTGACAAAAAGCGCTTATGTGAATAATTTACAATAAAGCCTAGATGGAGCCAGCGAGGTTGGCGAGTGACGTAATAATTCATATGGTAATTTCAAACCAATTAACGATTGGTTAATTTTCCATGGAATTACGTCACTGACCAATAGTTTGCTGGTTGGCTAATTGAATACATGTAAGGAAAACATTCAATGCTCTATATTTGGCAATGATATCATACTTACTTGAAAGAACAACGAGTATGTGCATGGCAGTCACGTGGTACGTATACTTCATTTTGATTGGTCGATGTTTGTCACGGGTCCTGAAATGATGTACCATATTTTAATATTTTACTTTTTTAATATACTATATAAAAGCATATTCGACGACTCGTACACAGCAAATCTAATGGTTATTCACGTTCGAATCCTATGTGGCAGTATTTTACTATAGCTGACAACTTTTATTAACTTTTATTATCATGAAAAAAATAATAAACCTTTAAGGTACCTGAGCCAGAAATCAGCTAATTCTCTGAAAGCTCATTACCTTAAGGTTATTGTTGATGTGTTGTGACCCCATATAATTTCGGTTACGTTCAAACAGTGTTGGTTTATTGATTTCTTATACACAAGGTAGCTAACCAAAAGAACATCATAAACGATGTTATAAAATGTAAAACGATGTATAAGTGCTCTTTAATTAAACTGAAATCGGAAGTAAATGACATTAAGACGTCTTTGAAATACCAAAAAAACTTGTTTGTTGTATCGTTTTATGTAAGACTCCCTCGCTTTCTACTTCTGAACAAAAACCCCTTTCAAATATTATCGAAGAAATCGAAATTCAGCAGGCATTCAAATATATCACATATTTATGTCGAATACAGTAACTTTTATTTGCAAACTTTGAAGTTAGTTCAATTCAATTCATTGGATTGCTGACAACATAGACCTATGATTAAGAGTTCAAGAAAACGACACATGGTACATTTCACCAGATGTTTATAAATTTTACTTCAGACTTTGACATTCGCTTAAACGCTGCGTTATCGTTAGTTTTTTCCCCAAACGACTGGAGAGTTTAAGAGACGTTTCATAAATGCCTTTAAAGTTGTCATTAAGTTGGTCGTTATTATGATCGTACATTGACGATAATGGCAGATCGTACAATTGCTCTGAAACGCACCCCTGCATCCGACATTTTGTCACATTCTCCTCTGCGCATGCGCACCGGAAGGCGATGGTACAATGATAATAACATGGCATAACGATGATGAAAACACGACATTACGATGAAGGAAACGTGATGGTACGATGATAAAAGCACGACAGTACGATGATGAAAACACGACAATACGATACTACGATGATGAAAACGCGAAATCACGAAACTACGATGGAGAAAACGCGACAGTAGTCTATCGCATTATCATCAACGAACTGTCGTATTATCGCGTTTTTGTTATCGTACTGTCGCGTTTTCATCATCATTCTGTCGCGTTTTCATCATCGTAGTTTCGTGATTTCGCGTTTTCATCATCGTACTATTGAGTATCGCGTTTCAAATCAACACATTTACAGGCCCTAACGACATTCCTTATAAATCTGCCTTGGAAAGAACATCTGACAGATATGAATAAGAGCACAGTACAGGTGATACGATAATTTATTATATTGGTTTAAAAGGGGGATGTTATGTGGTTTGAATAAAATAGTAAAATACGTTAATGACATTGTCGTTCTTTTTAAACTGGTCCGGTATTGAGAAACATCTTACGTCTTAACTTAAGTAAAGTTCATTATCTCATTTAACATATGATGATATCATCGCTTCATGATATCTTACTGTGGCTGTTTCAGTGAGTTGAATGTATAAAACACTTATACCTTTCTGTATAGAACATTTTAAGAATTTGACTTAAGATGAGAAATGACTTAATGTGTTTTATGAATAAGCGACCCTGTGATGACTAATGATTATGAACCGTACAACAGTGTGTGTAAATCACGTGATAAATTACGTCATATATGCTACGTAGGAAGGCAAAATTTTGCTTAAAATACAGACTTCAATCAAAGATATCTTTTCTTTTACTACACCATTTTAAACAAAACAAAGGTCAGTCTATGCCGCTTAAATAGCCCCGCCTTCGTTTTCTGACCGAAGTTTGATAAGGTGATTAGTTTCATCAAACACTTCGACAAAGCTGTTTCCAAAATAATGTTCTGACAGTGCTCCGTCAGACGGCCGAAGTGTTTTAAGAAACTAAACTCTCAATCAAACTCTTGTAAAAGACCGAAGGCGGGACTCCGTAAGCGGCGTAAACTGCGCTATGTTTCATTTAAAATGTTGCAGAAATAAGTTATCTTTGTTTAACGTCTTCATTCGAAGCAAAATATTGCCTTCCGACGTAGCATTTATGACGTTATTCATCACGTGGTTTACACACACTGACTTTGTAAATTCTGGCCTAAAATGATTCAATTTTCAAAATACATTCTAGCGCGCTTTTCGAAATTAAAAAAATGTTCAATTTTGTTACATTGTTTATACAGTTTATACTCTTCAGGTTTCAATGGAATAGTTTGCATTACTTGTTCAATTAACAAATACACATGGAAATAGCAGAGTAGAAACACGTTTGAATTTACACTATTTATTAACATTTGTATGCCATATGTTATTTAAAAAATATTTCATTAAGAAGAAAAATGTTTTTCTTTTTCTAATTTCGTTGCAAAGTAGACTGTTAACATGTTTTCAGTTCTGTCTGGCGACTCTTTGGTTGCCATATAAATGAACGTAATTCTTTTTTTTAAGAAAGATCTGCGGCAAAGCAAGGAATGATATTCGGATTCCATAATATTTTGTGAACATAGTTTACAAATTCTTCTTTGCCTGTGCACATAATTATTAAAATACAAATATAATTTAAAATGTTAATGTGTATTTACCGTTGAAACAAGCAATTTGATCACCTTTTTCACGGAACTCAAAAAAAATCGGCGTCTATGCTTATTAATAATAATTTAGCCCCCTTTATATCATGATTTGTAATGTCATTGATGAAAATAAAAACGATCTCGCTTGTTCGAATTCTATATCACAGAAAAAAAATGTTTCGTTTACCATTTCGTTCTATATATCTACGTACACTTAATAAAATTATATGCATACAAGTACAATATAAACCGTAAGGTAAGACTGATATTTATTTAAAGCTTCACTCTCACAGATATACCATTTTTCAACTTTTTTATTTATTGTCTTGGAAAGAGCAAATTTTTGCGTAAATATCTGCAAACCAATGATATAGGATTGCTTACAAAATATCAGATCGTAGATTTTCATATTTCCGTTCGAAAATTAATGTTTTATGGCTTAAACTGTTATTAACGGTTTAAGAAAAATGCACAAAACATCAATTTTTGAACTTAGATATAAAAATCTGCGATCTATTTTTTTTTTGGAAGCAGTCTTATATAACTTGTTTCCATGGATTTTCGCAAAAAAATGCTCTTTCCAAGAAAAAAAAGAAAAGTTGTAAAAACTGTATATCTGTAAGAGTGCAGCTTTAAATAATAGTAAATTTTATATTTTAATGGCGATATTATTTTTTATGTTAAATAAATAGTGATTAACCATTATATCATTTTTGCATGAATTTCGTTTAAAATAATACAATAATGACACTATTATTATAGCGTTTGGTGAAAAAATATAAATGGATTACCTTAAGAAATAAGTTCCCAACCCCTAGCTCCAGTTATCAAAATAATCACCAGCTATATATAAATTTGAAATCAACTCAATCCTACACGTTTTTTTAACGATATGAAAAAATTGAGGTACATAAGAATGACAATGAAATGGAAAGGCTTAAATGAAATATAGAAAATATATATTTTAATAAATAACCATATTTAAAATATAGAATTAATACCAAATATACAATCTGTAACGGAGAAAATAAGAGTGTAACTCCATCGTTAGGCTTATGTCTTGTTTAGAAAACTATTCCATACATAGAATTGTGGCATCCTTAAACGTACACTAAAACTCTACTGATATATTTCATTAAGAAAAAAGTTTTAAACCTAAAATATAGTGTCCTAACAGAAAACAAGTAACAAAATTAAATGAAAAATAGTTCCATACCTAGTAGTGTAAAATCCTTTCGCCTTCGAGTGAGCTGTAATTAATAAGCGAAACTTTTAAAGTATCGTCGCTCACGTATTTAGTTATAAAGGAAATCTGCTTGGGCATATGCGTCTGATATCGTTACATTGATTCGCCAAATAATTAAATAAATGAGTATGGGACAATTTGATTGGCTAATAAACATTTACCAGGAAATTACTGTACGCCGTGCTATTGAAGTTTACGCCCGCGTGTTTGGTGAGTAAATAATTATTCTGTTTGTACTTCGTAATATTATTGGCAAATGAATATCGTGCTTATCTTACGAACCATAATGACTTTTAGGGAAAGTTAACCAACGTCATATCTCGGAAATAGAAATTGGAATTTTAATACAGCATTTTCTTTCCCGAAGAAGGGTAGGCCATTACTAATTTGTTTGCACTAAGTTATTTCATTCGCTGATTATATTGTTACGACCGATAGAAAACTATGATGGCATGGAGGTGACACACGTTAGATAAGTAAGTTGTTTAAACGAGATACATAAGTCGTTTTAACAAGATAAGTAAGTTGTTTAAACGAGATACATAAGTCGTTTTAACGAGATACGTAAGTTGTTTAAACGAAAAACATAAGTCGTTCGAACGAGATACGAACGTTAGCTGTTCAAACGTGATACATAAGTCGTTTTAATAAGTAAGTTGTTTAGACGAGATACATAAGTCGTTTTAACGAGATACGTAAGTTGTTTAAACGAAAAACATAAGTCGTTCGAACGAGATACGAACGTTAGCTGTTCAAACGTGATACATAAGTCGTTTTAATAAGTAAGTTGTTTAGACGAGATACATAAGTCGTTTTAACGAGATACGTAAGTTGTTTAAACGAAAAACATAAGTCGTTTGAACGAGATACGTACGTTAGCTGTTCAAACGTGATACATAAGTCGTTTTAATAAGTAAGTTGTTTAAACGAGATACATAAGTCGTTTTAACGAGATACGTTAGTTGTTTAAACGAAAAACATAACTCGTTTGAACGAGATACGAACGTTAGCTGTTCAAACGTGATACATAAGTCGTTTTAATAAGTAAGTTGTTTTAACGAGATACTTAAGTCGTTTTAATGAAATAATGAGATAAGTTAATTGTTTTAACAAAATACATTTTTAACGAGATTCGTTTATTGTTTAAACGAGATACATTAGTCGCTTAATCGAGATACATAAATCGTTTAAACGAGATACATAAGTCGTTTAAACGAGGTACATAAGTCATTTAAACGAGATATATAAGTTGTTTAAACGAGATACATAAGTTGTTTAAACGAGATACAAAAGTCGTCCTTACGAGATACATAAGTCGTTTTAATTTAAGATACATATGTTGTTTAAACAAGATGCATATGTCGTTTAAACGAGATACGGAAGTGGTTAAAAACGAGGGAACAATAGTTGTCCTTACGAGAAACATAAGTCATTTTAACGAGCAACGTAAGTCGTTTAAACGAGATACGTAAATCGTCCTAACGAGATAAAAAGAAAGTATGCCACGTTTTTGCCACCGTATAAAAAACACCTATAAAGCGAGTAAATGTTTGTGAAATGATTATGAAATATGCATTGTAAATCCGTTGCCTCGATATCCATGTGACCGGCCGAAAAATTCGAGCCAAGCAGGAATGCTTACGAAGACCTAAACAAAATCGGTCCTGGACATCAAGTTTGGACCAAGGAGGAAATCGAGTCAAGCGATATCGAGCCAACGGGTTTCGATTGTATATTGTTTTGATATGAACACATTATTTGAATACTATATAGTTTTGAAACACCCATCCGCACTGTGGTTGCTATTGCTTCAAAGTTTAAAGACTTTGTTCACTGTTTAGGTTATTGGTATGGTAAGAAATATTAATTGTTTATAGACTTATTTATTCTGTATTCATGAGAAGCGTGCCACTCAATTGACAAAGGTGGTAATCGAGCGAGGCTTTTTAAGGCACGCGCGAGCACTATTCAATTCCGATATTACAATTTAAGACCAAAGAAATAAAATAAAATCCAAAAGTCAGAGTTGTGGGACCACTCTAGGTGTCATTCATGGAAGGGCCCGCGGCATTTTGGGATAAAAAATTACTCGTTCGGCGTATATCCCACAAACTGGTGGGAAGAAAACTCCTCCTTTGGCCTCAAAAATATGTTTCAGTCACACCAGGGGTGTGACAGGCTGAGGCCATAATGCAGCCATAGTGGGCGGGTAAACTTCTATAACCCGTACAATAACAACATTCAGTAGTGTAGAGCTGTGTGACCGCTGTGTGTCATTCATCGCCGGTTTCGCGGCATTTTGGGTACAAAATGACTCCTTTGGCGAACCATCAACCGATGGGAGTAAAACTCCCCCTTTGGCATCAAAATTCTGTTTAAGTGACACTTATGTTGTGGCAACGTCATAGCCATACAGAAAATAACATCCAACGAAATACAGTGGTACAATTAGCGAGTATTAAAAAAACATATAAAAATACAGAAAACAACCATTTTGATGATAAGTTGAGACATTAAATTAACTTATAGCACACATGTTAATAAATTTAATAATTAAAAATATCTTATAAAAAATCATCCGCCATTGGTCCTTGCAGACGCTTTTGAATCTTGCATATATACGGAACACCTTTGCCATTTTCCAAAAAACAACTTCGAATGTATGCCTGTACATATAAATAGTTCGTAAACTTCAAATAATAGTATACATTAATTGTAATGTTTTAAAGCTGCACTCTCACAGATTGAACGTTTTGACAACTTTTTATTTTTTGTCTTGGAAAGAGCTATTTTTTTGCGAAAATCCATGGAAACCAGTTATATAAGATTGCTGACAAAAAATTAGATCACAGATTTTTATATTTCAGTTCAAAAATTGATTTTTAATGCATTTTTCTCAAACCGTTAAGAACGGTTTAAGCCATAATACATTATTTTTCGAACGGAAATATGAAGATCTACGATCTGATATTTTGTCAGCAATCTTATATAATTGGTTTGCAGATATTTACGCAAAAATTTGCTCTCTCCAAGACAACAAATGAAAAATTTGTAAAAATGGTATATCTTTGAAAGCGCAGCTTTAATATGTATTTTGTACATCTAAGTTTGAATTGATTACCAGTGGAGTATATTATTGCGTAAATAACTAAGATTCCCAAGCAAACAAATCACACAAGTTTAACTGCTAAATTGAAATATCAACGCGATCTTCTTGCAACGAAGTTAAAAGTTAAGATTTCTGACATTGTAAACCGTCCATTTACATCCTAGGTTGTTTTCGATGGAAAATGACCGAGGAGTTCCGTATGACTCCGATATTGATTACATTATACAAGTGCTGCGCTCCTCTAATACATTAGTTCAGCCATATTAGATATCTAATTGTTGTCTTGTTACAAACCTTTGTTGTTTGTTTTTATAATTTTGCTAATAGTTGTAACCGTGCATTAATTGAAAAAGCACCATTGATTTAATTGATTAACTTGAATTTCAAACGGAAAATGTTCAAAGGCAATAGCACTTTGTTATGCTGTGTTGATTACAAAATTTCAGTGGCCTGGGCCTACAACTCTTTCGAAAAATGACAAATTTAAGTATCCCGAAAATGCGATAAAAATAGCTACTTAATAAAATACGTTGAACAACTCTAAAAATTCTTTTATTTTAAACCAAAGCAAGTTTAGTGTTTATTTAAACTACGTCTAGGGTGAATTGCTTGAATTTATTGTCATCATTGAAAATATAATTACATGTAATGTGCATATCAAATTCCTCAAACTCACATAAAACCATCAGGCCAACAAGTTTTTTAGGCCTAGCTACCGCCCCTGTTATTTCGTTACTTTATAAAACTTCCGAAAACGTACATATATAGGGATCTAAATATACGGAGAAGTTAGTTAAAACAAACAATTATCATCATCAAAATAAATTAAATTTTATTTCAAACCTTCAGTTATACATATTTTAATATTTGCCTACTTTTAAAGCTGCACTCTCACAGATTGAACGTTTTGACTGGTTTTTTTTTTTTTTAAATTGTCTTGGAACGAGCCAATTTTTGCGAACAACCATGGAAACTATTCAAATAAGACTGATGACATAAATTAAGATCGCAGATTTTTACATTTAAGTTCAAAAATTGATGTTTTATACATTTTTCTCAAAACGTAAGTAACGGTTTAAGCCATGAAACATTAATTTTCGAACGGAAATATGAATATCTACGATCTGAATTTTTGTCAGCAAAAATTGTTGTAAAAATGGTATATATGTGAAAGTGCAGCTTTAAATTTGAAAGCGCTGTAAGCGATGAAGGCCGCTGCGGTTGCTTTCGAACTTGAATTATTGATATGCGTACAGTGATGTTCAGTCTATATCCTATATATTCTTGTTGTATTTTAATAAATAGGGGTAATTATTAAAGGACACTTTTCGGGTGACCTGGTGTGAAAACACGAATCCGTCGAAATTTTGAGTGATAAACCTTTTTACCAAATAATGCAATTATGGAAAATATTAATAACTGGTAACAAAATTGTAACCTTGTATGTAATAGCTGAAAACGCAAAAGTATTAAATGATTGGTGATTGTTAAAAGATTTACTTTGATGTACTATATAGTCTCATAAAGTAGAATACCATGTTTTTTTGCACTACTTTCTCAAATAAACCTCGGAACCCTTCATAAGAACCATTGTTTTAGACAAGTGTTCATCCTTTTTGATAAATTAAAACAATTGTATTAATTGTGGTAAATCGTATTTGGGAGTAAGAGTGCATCTTTAAGGGAAATATAACGGAACATCTTACAATGTGAACAAAATGTCAAAAAGTGAAAACATGTATATTTGTCATTATATAAACTTCTTTGGCCTGATTTTGTAGTTTCCCCAAAGTCGATTTTCCCCAATTTGACAGGCACATGCGGTGAAAATAATTCCATAAAAAATCACTCTACGAATTCACAAATATGTTTAGGATACAATGTTATACCTTAGTGGTTACAAAAATTATGAGGGTAAAAATCAGCTATTTGGAACGCGTGTCTTAAGGTATTTCAGAATTAAGATATCAAAAAAAGACTGGTACGCGTACATAAGTAGATGTCATAAATCCCACTCGAAGAGTTGAGACGATATCCGCACTTTCACCGCGTTCACGAAATGCATACTTTAAAAAAACATTTTGACACATATATTTCATTAAAAAACGTTGTTTAAAAGATACAATGGATAAATAATTATGAAATGAAATAATATTTTAACCCGTTTAAATACGCCATGTGATTAGGAACATGGGATACATATGCGTCCGGACTAGAAAACTAAGTAACCTGTACCCCAAAGGGAAGTAACCGCTGCTTTTAGTCTGGTGACAATAGTGTTGTATAACCCGATTACATCATACCGCTGAAGAGCCAATGGAAAGAGTGCGCGCAAAAACACAATCATCGTCTGCACCGGATTTGGTAAAGCAGGAGGTTATTGTTTTGTTTATTTTGTAGGAATATAGTATTTTAATAATGCCAATGTCATTTATGTAAATGATATCAAGTGTTATGTGTTTCTATGAATACTCGCTTGATTTGTGATATCGTTTAGCCTAACGTTTTATTTAATTCTTTCCTCAGTGATTCTTTCATCCATTCGACTACAAGATCAAGTTGTGTTGTACAATTCATCTGCAAGTTTCACAGTATGGCATCTAGAGCACCACTCACGGTGGTAAGAAATTTGATACAACATATTTCACGGGAAGGGACCTGTTGCCTCTGTGGCAGTATTTCGACAGGGAGTTTAATAACTGCCTGCTGATTATTGCAAATTCCATTTCTTTGACACTACGGCAAGTTACGGTGCTTACCAATAAATTTCCATCAAGCTTTTTTTTAAATTGTCACCTTGTAAAAAACACCACACAATTCAAAATTTGGTGTCCATAGAAATGAGTGTGGAAATTAACCTTTTTATTCTGGTAGCCTATGGGGCTTTTGAGATTTCTGAAGCCAAAGCCAGATTTCTGTAGCCAAGCAGTTTTTAGAAAGCACAGGGAATCTTAATGAGAGTGCTTTGTCACGGACCTATAAACCCTAAGGTCCAGTAACCTTGTTAAAGGCAAGGGATGATATGAAAACTGTACAATATCTTATTGTGTTAATTTATGCACCAGTCACAGGGCTCTCGCGAGGGGGCGACTTGGGCGAAGTGGTCACCTAAAATTCCCAGACTTCGCCCATTTGTATCATGAAAGCGACATTGACTTCGCCGAAAAAATTAGCACATTGTAAATCTGTCAATCAGCGAGTATTTTACCACTGTCACATTAGTGAAAACACCGCAATAAGCCATTCATAATATTAGGTAATCTCCTAATCCGATAATTGTCAAGCATAAAAGAAGTTAAAAAGTAATTGATATATGTATTGAACAAACAATGCAAGACATTTTAAACATTTTGTTTTTGAAGCAGACGGTCATAAGCCATCGCGGGCCATCGGCAAGGTGGCGCTAAGAAAATCAATAACATGACGTATCAACAAATATTTGATTGGTTTTAGTGAAATGTTCATGATAAAATTAAATGATAGAAAATTATTTGTAAACACAAAAATATCTTCTTTTTTTGCTTTATGTAGTGTTTACTTACAATTTTTTTCTCCTGTTTATGACTTTAAAAAATCGGCGAAACAATTTTCCGAGTAAATTTCTCAACCTCCCATCATGTATTGGTAAAAATTTCATCAAGAACAGTTGAGTGATTTAAAAGTCATTTGGTTCTTAAATGTCAGCATATTGAAAATTATTTAGCCAGAGACAAGTATATAACAGCATAGCTGAATGTGACATTCGTACCCATCCTGAACGTACCAAAATAAGATTCGTCCCCCTACTATATTGACAGTTCATTTATAAGGTCATTTTGATTGTTTCAAATCCTTAACTGTCTTGGTTTTTGATTCATTTTAGATGCTGTTTTGAGATAAACTATGTGACATTGACAAATACACTTTTGCTGAGCCAAGAATGATACATTATTTGTGAACATTTTATATAGTTATAAGCAATTAATTTGAATGTGAATATAAACTTAGGTGTGTGGTATGGCATAGTTTTTGTATCAGGTGTTACGAAAAGTATCACTTCTCCCTAAAGTCTCCCAACTTCTCCCTAAATTGACTGAAGGGAGAAGTCACTTCTCCCAAAAATTTCAGCCTAGTGAGAGCCCTGAGTCAATTGTAATCACGCCCCCCCCCACCCCGCCCCCGCCCCGTCCAGGGAATAGAGGGGTATGACTTTCGGTCCAGCCAAGCCCGGGTAAAATCCCCACCCTGTGGGTACAAACTGATAATAAAATCCCCGCCAAATGCCCCCGCCCCCACAGGGACCCTAGGCGAGTCCCATTCCCCGCTATATTTTGCGGGAAGACAAAACCACCGCATTCCCCCGGCACTGCAGGGCCACCTGGAAGGTTAAAACAGGTTACAATTGATTAGTGCAAGTTGGGTTGTGGGGTTGGTCCTGTTTATGCACCAATCCACTATAACTACGCCCCCTCCAGTCCAGGATTGGACGTAAGAGGGGGGGCTTACTTAGGGTAAGTTCACTACTACATTGTTCACTTTGACAGTTGGGCGGATATAATAAAAGGTTGATGGGGTTTACATATAGTGTGCGAAAACTCTAAATTTAACCAATGATTGAGGTAGGTGATTAAGTCACTTGTATTCACTTTGTACTGGGCACACCTCGGAGCATCCTGGAAATATTCAAGATGATGCACTGCCTTTTCCGTATTTGTTCTATTTTTGAAAACTTACTAGAGCGTGACTCCGTACTGTCTTATCTATACTGGTACAGTAACAAGCCACTTATAGGCTGTTTACACTTGACTACGTAGCGGAGTTAAGTTCGTTTATTCTACTTTCCTTTTAACATTTTGTGGTCTAGAAAAAGCCACTCGCAGAATTATGCGAGCTTGAATTAAAGTCACTTGCAATTTGCAAATGTCGCTCGTATTTTGCGAGTATGCAAGTCTAAATTCGAACCCTGTTAGGGGTGTTGCTTTTTGACTTGCACCCCTCACTCAGAACTAAATTATTTAGGTTTAAAGTGTTGGTAGTCCGAGACTTCTAAAAATCGGCTTGGACTACCGGATTTTCTGTCTAGGCAGTCTGTTGGACTCCTTCATTTCAAAATCCAATTGTACACAAATCGTATTCGAAGGTAAAACGTATCCGAAAGCATGTAATAATTTTGCGACTCGTCAAATCTTTATCATTTAGACGACCTTTCAGTGTGCGAAATTAACGGTAGCCCGATCGCCCGTGGCGACGAAAAATTGACCCAGGCTATGAAAAAATCCTTTAAGGTAGCCCGACTGGTGATGAAATCATCGGGCTTGTTGGTTAAAAAAAATTGTCGGTTAAATGTTTACCTCGACACCGTTGACCGACTTCCGGATAATCTCTCATTGTTATGGATATTTTCTGTTGCAGTAATCTCCCTTGTCAAGCAATTATACGCTATATAATTATATACTGCTTGAAAATAATTATTTTGACGGAAATCATATTTCGGACTGTCAATACTTTTTATGCCCCCACAAAGTGGCGGCATATAGGGTTGCCCTTGTCCGTACGTACGTCTGTCTGTTTGTACTTACGTACGTCCCGAAGATTGTTTCCGATCTAATTCTTGAAAACCGTTTGTCCAATCCTCACCAAACTTTAAACACATGTTTGTGACCATAATATCTTGATCAAGTTCGATAGTCATGGAAATCTCTTTAGTCATTTAGGAGTTACGGCCCTTTTTTGCCAAAAATACTTCAAAAATATATGTTTCCAATCTAATTCTTGAAAAGTATGTGTCCAATCCTCACCAAACTTTACATACATGATTGTGACCATAATATCTTGATCAAGTTCGATAGCCATGGAAATCGCTTTTGTCATTTAGGAGTTACGGCCCTTTATTTGCAAAAAAAGACTTGAAAAATACGTCCCGAAGATTGTTTCCGATCTAATTCTTGAAAACTGTTTGTCCAATCCTCACCAAACTTTTAACACATGTTTGTGACCATAATACCTTGATCAAGTTCGATAGCCATGGAAATCGCTTTAATCATTTAGGAGTTAGGGCCCTTTATTTCCCAACAATACTTAAAAAATATCTTATCCGATCTAATTTTTATGCCCCCACAAAGTGGCGGCATATAGGGTTGCCCTTGTCCGTACGTACGTCTGTCTGTCTGTCTGTCTGTACGTACGTACGTACGTCCCGAAGATTGTTTCCGATCTAATTCTTGAAAACGGTTTGTCAAATCCTCACAAAACTTTAAACACATGTTTGTGACCATAATATCTTGATCAAGTTCGATAGTCATGGAAATCGCTTTAGTCATTTAGGAGTTACGGCCCTTTTTTGCCAAAAATACTTCAAAAATATATGTTTCCAATCTAATTCTTGAAAACTGTTTGTCCAATCCTCACCAAACTTTAAACACATGTTTGTGACCATAATATCTTGATCAAGTTCGATAGTCATGGAAATCGCTTTAGTCATTTAGGAGTTACGGCCCTTTTTTGCCAAAAATACTTCAAAAATATATGTTTCCAATCTAATTCTTGAAAAGTATGTGTCCAATGTGGATCCAACAAGTTTTTTCCTGCCTGAATGGCGCCATATAACCTATACAGTCTTGCGATGCCGTAAAACCCAACTCAACTCAACTTATCCTATATGTGCAGATTATCCTGAATAATCATTATGGCTTATTTTCTGTGACAAAAAATCAAAGTGGGGGCATCCGTGTCCTATGGACACATTTCTAGTTGAAAAGGATTTGCCCTTGTGCAGATTATCCTGAATAATCATTATGGCTTATTTTTTTTGCTTTAGTGAGATATTAAAGTTTGGATGTTGTTTTTGTTGTGTGTTTTTTTTTAAAATAAACTTGGATTATTTAGTCACCGAAAATTATGAAAAAGATGTTTGTAAAATCCTGTCACTAATGCCACAAGCAGCACATGTTGACAGGACTTCCATCCTCCCCCTTCATCAACAATCCAACTGCCTTGACAGAACCAGCCCCCCACCCCCCCCCCCCCCCCCCCCCATCAAACCACCACCAGCCCCCTGGCAACACAGGACCACACAACCACCATACTTGCATTTTATACAAAATATAAAAGATATTGTACAGTTGTCATATCATTCCTTGTTTTTAACCATATTAGGTACTCAAGATGTGTTTTTCTGTTAACCGGTGGGCTATGGAAATCTGGCTTGGGCTACAGAAATCTCAAAGTCTATAGCCCCACCAGGTAAAAAAGGTTAATTTCGCACACTGTCTTTAAAGTAGTAAGTGACGTCCTAGACTGGTATTCATGTACTTTATAATGTTTGTAATATAGTAAATAAATTGATAAATGTCTGTTTCCTGTAACATGCTGAAAAAAAGATGGGTCGGTAGGTAGGTTTTTTTTTTTTTTTTTTTTTTTAGCATTGTCAGTATGTTCACCAGGGAAGCAGTTCATCTTTACACTTTGCAAATATAACCCTGTAAAAAAGTGAATCAAATAACATTTAGACAATTTATTTTTGGCAAATGTTTTAAACAAAACTTTCAAAATGCATACATTTTGACCAGGTTTTCAACGAAAACCGGGTTATTAGAATGAGGTTGTCGTTGGGCGGGCGGACGGGCGGGCGGGCGGGCGTCAAACATTGGTTTCTGTTCAATAACTTTAGTTAGCATTGATAGATATTGATGAAACTTGGTGTGTAGGTAGTTATGGGAAGAGCTAGCTTGTGATTGCTTTTGAGGGGGGTGGGGCTAAGGTCAAGGTCACTGTTACTAAAATAGAAAAATGGTTTCTGCCCAATAACTTTAGTTAGCATTTATAGATATTGACGAATCTTGGTGTGTAAGTTGCTTATGTGAAGAGCTAGCTTGGGATTGCTTTTGAGTGGAGAGGGGCTAAGGTCAAGGTCACTATTACTTAAAATAGAAAAATGGTCAAGGTCACTGTTACTTAAAATAGAAAAATGGTTTCTGCCCAATAACTTTAGTTAGCATTGACCGATATTGATGAAACTTGGTGTGTAAGTTGCTTATGTGAAGAGCTAGCTTGGGAATGCTTTTGAGTGGGGAGGGGCTAAGGTCAAGGTCACTATTACTTAAAATAGAAAAATGGTCAAGGTCACTGTTACTTAAAATAGAAAAATGGTTTCTGCCCAATAACTTTAGTTAGCATTGACCGATATTGAAGAATTTCATTGCTTTTTTATTCATAAACGTAATCTGCGTTTGTAAAATTGGGAAAAAATTATAAAATTTTGGGAAAAATGGACAGTTTTTCGCAAGGGGAAACAGCCTTTAGAAGGCAGTATATTGCACCAAAAAAATCATTGCTTATTAAAAACTTGTAAGAATTTTTTTTTTTAATTAACCGGAGATATAATAAAACAACTTAAATTAAATGAATAAAATGTATCTTAGCATTTTTGTTTTTCAAAACCATCACACTTAGCGAAAAAGCGGAAGGTATTCATTAATTTGCATAATGGGTAGTGATGTTCCAATGATCGATTATAATCGAAAATCGATTGGTTGGGCCTGAAATTGGTGACAATCGATTGTATTTGGTTATAATCGATCATCGAAGAAAAAATATAAGTAAGTGTTCAGACGTTATCTTAGACAAAATGGCAGATGAAAGCCACAATGAGCAAGTAAAAAGGAACTATTTTTTATATAACACTTAATAAATTCAATCATAACGTATATGCATATAATGATTAAGAGTTTAATAATGTGCATGAATAAAACTTCACTTTAGGTTTTATCTAGTATTTTAAAATTTAAAAAAAACGATTGTACTATCGATAATCAGTTACTTGAGTGGAACCGATTATCGATTGTAAAATTGAAACTGATTCCCAACACTAATAATGGGTGGAGTTAATATTATGTCATTGCGTTTGAGTGCTGCTAATTGACATGGTCACCGATCAGATTCAAGATTGATACTCACTTGTCACTTTAGGTGTTTATTGCTCTTGCGGGTTAAACAAACTTTCAGATCATGCATTCAGAGGCTCCTTTCAGATGATACCGACTCTTACACCGAAATATCCCGGGTCAAATCTCACGCATACTACAAATGTATGATGCGTCGATTTCGAGTCATTTACCATTTCTGTGCGTCAAAACCCAGGAGCTGGGGTCAATTGAAAGCCTTGCAGTTTAATGTCACAGCCATTCAGCTTTTTGCCATTGTTTCAACCTTTCAAACCAGAAACGTTTGTAACTATGCGACGATTCCAACACTACTAAATTATCTAAATTATCGTTGTCATCAAGGCCAGAGATCACTAAAAATCTGACTTTTAGAATTTTGGTGCATAAAAAAAATTGCGGTTGGTGGTAAACAAATACGGTCGGTCAGGTTACAGTAAACAGACATTATTTTTTTTAGGCCTTACTCCAAATAATTGTGGCCAAATCTTTTTTATGTGAATACATTTTTTTATAGATAATTAAATTATCTAATAAATGGTGTCAATGATGAAATATTAAATTATTTTTTTCATCTGTGAATGCATTTCCAAGATGGAATTGTAACATTTCTTTGAAATGTCATAATTGCATTAAATCAAAGGGTAATAAAATGCTGGGATTGATCTACCTTTTATTACCCTTATCATAAAAAAGACCCATCTGGATTAAAATCCGACAATTGATGCTCTTGTATATAATACACAGAAATATGGCAGGAATATCCGGTGTCATCCAGCTGAGAGATCCACCCTTCCCTAAATTTGCCACCAACTTCCACCAAATGCGTCCCAGATCCATGGCAAATGGGTGGCACTTGGTGGAAAATGGGTGGCACTTGGTGGAATATCAAGAATTCCACCAACTGCCATGAAATTTCCACCCAACTGGAGGTGGCAGTTGGTGTAAAATTGAACTCAGTTTTTTTTTCATGTGGCACTTGGTGAAAAAGTTGGACTTAGTTAATTTTTCATATGGCAGTTGGTGAAAAAATGAACTTAGTTAATTTTTGGGTGGCATTTGGTGAAAAAAGACTTAGAAAATCTCAAAAGTTCTGTAAAATGGAACCATTACTAATATCATCATGGAATAATAAGAGCATTTACGACAGTTCCTGTTCATGCTGCTGTTGTAGCATCATTACATATGCTACTATTTAAAACTAACTGGTAATGTTGCTGGTTATACTGATGATGATTACGATGTTGGTGGTTCTATTGATGATGATTATGATGTTGGTGGTTCTATTGATGATGATTATGATGGTGGTGGTGGTGGTGGTGGTGGTGGTAATTATGATGATTGTGGTGGTGGTGATTATGATGATTGTGGTGGTGGTGATAGTGATCATGATGATTGTGGTGGTGGTGACAACAACAACAACATGTGGTGTTGTTGGTAGTTCATTGTGGTGTTGGTGATTATGATGATTGTGGTGGTATTGGTGATTATGATGATTGTGGTGGTGGTGATAGTGATCATGATGATTGTGGTGGTGGTGACAACAACAACAACATGTTGTTATTGATGATGATGATGATGATGATGATGATGATGATGATGATGATGATGATGATGATGATGATGATGTTGATGTGGATGATAACAACAACAACAATGTGATGATGATTATCATGATCATGATAATGATGAGTTAAACTAAGATTTCTGTGTACATGTGCTCTGTTGCTATTTCCCCAAAGGTACAGGGATCCCATTAATGTTTGATTTAAACTCGGAATGACCTCTCTGCTGGAAAATCTGCTCAAAATATTTGAATCTTCTGACAGTTACTAGCATTAATTTTGTGGAACTTTGAATAGTGAGAAAAAAATTGTGCAGTTTTGTTTAATGAAATGGATTGATTATAAGGTAACTGTTTTTTTTTTTATCATATCAACAACCAAAAAAGATCATGACTTATCATTTTATTTTATTTTTACACATATTAGGCTCTTTGTCTTTGTTTAAAGTTTGACTAAGAGATAAGCTTTATGCATGTACTGTCAAGTATGTTTCACTTGATTCCAAAATAATTGACAAATACTCAGTCAAGCAATGTACTAAGTTTAAAAATTATCATTCAATTTGTACAATGAAGTTGAACATGTATAAAGAAATGTTATACACATTTTTTTTCCAGACAAAACCCCCCCCATAACGATGACAATGTACTTGGACAAGATTCTAAGACCTTTTTGGTAAATATTTGAATATTACAATAACTTTAATGAAGACTGAACTCATAGTTTTATCATATTTTATTAGCTTATACTTATTTAAAAGTGCTAAGTGCTATGAAGGGTGAGATAAACAATATTAAATGCCAGTCAAGAAAAGATGTAGAAGATGTATATGATCTAAAGGGTGTGTGTATTTTTAAGAAAAATCGTTGAGGTATTGACAAAGCCTTGGTGTTATTCATGTTGTTGGCTGCATGATTTTGAAAAACTAAAGATATAAAAGTGAATCTTGGTGTACACATGTTTCCAAAGACATTTGTAGAACAAATTGTAGAACAAATAACATTCTTCTGTGAGGCAAACCCTGTTATATTGAACAGATTTATTAAAATGATCGCTTTTTTCAGAAAGAAATATGAATAGAGGTCACTTCTATAGCAGAAGAAGTATAGCCAAACTTGCAGAAAACAACAACCGAATGACTGCATCACTAAAGAAAAGAAACAGGTTATTGACATTTCAATATTCAAAATACCAAAACCGGTAGTTAAATTAACTTTTTGCCTGTATTGTCATTGCTAATACAACAGACGAGTGCTCTTGTAAAACATATTTGCAATGATTCAATGTATGAGGCTGAATTCTATATTTAGTTATGGTATATCATTTTGTTGTTATACTTGGTATTAATCTGGCTAGGCCCAAAGTTGAAGAAACTTATTTAAGAGTATGTTTTTAATGTTGTCATTTTATTTATGCATCTAATTTTAAAATATATTTTGAATAATGATAGCTAAAATGAAACCTTCAAAATAAATAATACTAAAACTGTTTTCAGGATTTCTCCAAATGTAGAAATGCAGACAGCTCTTCACCATCAACTGTGATCCTTTGTAATTTTGTGTACATATGAAACTAAATGACTGCAAAGAATTGTGTTTTTTGTTGTTCTTAGGTTGTTGTATGCATACTTCATAAATCCCATGATTTTATTTCCACCAAATGCCACGTAATTTCCACCAAGTGCCACATTGGCATGGCATTTGGTGAAAAAAAGATCAAAGAAACTGAACGTGGCATTTGATGAAAAATTGTTCCAATACTCCACCAACTGACACGTTGGGGTGGCATTTGGTGAAAAATTTGCCACCAACTGCCATGTGGCATTTGGTGGAAAACATTCCAATACTCCACCAACTGCCACCTTGGGGTGGCATTTGGTGAAAAAATTTGCCACGTGGCATTTGGTGGAAAACGTTCCAATACTCCACCAAGTGCCACGTTGGGGTGGCATTTGGTGAAAATTTTTGCCACGTGGCATTTGGTGGAAAATGTTCTAATACTCCACCAACTGCCACGTTGGGGTGGCATTTGGTGGAAAATGGTGAAAAATTAGATCAAAGTCCCATTTTATTCTGTTTTTCATCGTTTTACACCAAGTGCCACCCGTTCCAATACTCCACCAACTGCCACCCATTTTCCACGTCAAATTCGTGGCAAATTTAGGGAAGGGAGCTGAGTCCAGTGTGTCTGTTTAACTTTATTACCCCCTCATAAAATTGATAACAAAAAAAAGCCGATAAATGTTTTTCCGGTATGAATAAAAAGATCTAGATCATCCAAAACACTTGCACAAATGTGTTTACCTGACCTATTTATGGCTGGAACCATGCTGGACATCTATCAGCTTCACAGAAAATTTACACATCATTTTCTCAGCTTCTAATTGTTTCTATTGTTTGTAAACAAAATATTACCTTTAAATAAATATAATCTCTTATTGATGTTAATGGTAAACTGAACTGACGTAATATATTTAATGATTTACGCATCAATGAATTTAGGGGGTTTTCCATACAGTACTCGGCTCATGGTCTTATTACGTCACATTGGGATATCACACCTGCAATAGGGAGTATAAATACCTTCTCATTTTAGCAGACATATTTTCATGGGAAAATCAATACACAAAAGGTTAAACTTTAATTTTATAAACATCCGGGATATTGTTTACAAAATGAAAGATTAATTGCAATATTGAAATGACTCTATTGAAATATGCAGGAGATGCGTTTACATCCAGTAATGGATACCGTTGGCCAGATGCATATACATCTGCTAATGAGCTATGTCGGCTTATCTCGTATACATGCGCTAAAGGTTTAATGAAATGTTTGTTTGGACAGGCAAATATTTTTTCGGACACGCTGAAACTTTCAACTTGCCTGTTCGGCTGACAGGCAGAAATAGTACAGTCTCAGGAAGACTGTCAGAAATATCCGTACAGATGAGAAATTATCTGGTATTTGATAAACAGTGTCAATGTATTGACCTGCTAATTAGTATGTTATTAGTAATAATTATGAATGATCATGAATCATGCCTGATGATTTCATCTCCATTCAAGCTTAGAATTTTTCGTATCCAAAGTAGTTTTCAGGTATTCCAGGGCAGACATTGGGAAAACCATCGGTCCCACGGTCCTGACCTGTAAATTTTGACTCTGTCCGGCTAAATTTGTGATGTCCGTCTGACCGACAGTTTTCACGGCCAGATGTAAAACATAATGAAAGTTTAATCTTAATCAGGGTTTGAATTTAGCACTCGCATACTCGCAAAAAATTGCGTGTTCAAAATTTGTAGAAAATATGCAATCCTCGAAATAGATATGAAAATAATCGGTGATCAATTCGTGCACAATAGATAATAAACTAATTTTAGAAATGCCTACTTTTATTTTCCGATAATCACACAGAAATTGATGACGTAGATTAACGTCAGGGGTTTCAATAAGACCCAAAATCAGGAATTTTTTAAAATTCCATGTCTGATTTTCAGGAACTTTTAGGATTTTTCATAGAATTTGTATGTAAAGTAGCACGTTTCAGGGTTCGAATTTAACACTCGCATACTCGCAAAATGTGAGTCAAAATTGAAAAATGCGAGTTGAATTTAAAGACACTCGCAAAATATTGCGAGTTCAAAATTTGCAGAAAATATGCAATCCTCGAAATAGATATGAACATAATTGGTGATCAATTCGTGCACAATAGATATAAAACTAATTTTAGAAATGCCTACTTTTATTTTCCGATAATCACACAGAAATTGATGACGTAGATTAACGTCAGGGGTTTCAATAAGACACAAAATCAGGAATTTTAAAGGAATTTTTTAAAATTCCATGTCTGATTTTCAGGAATTTTTAGGATTTTTCATAGAATTTGTAGGTAAAGTAGCATGTTTGATGCACAACTCAAAATGCTTATATTTATGTTTATTGTTTATATTCAACCATAACAACAGTCTAGCATAGGGTTGCATGGGGATGGGACGGGGAGGGGTCCACCTGTTTCAGGGGGGGGGGGGGGGGTTCTCGTAGAATGTTTTGTTTTCATACTCAATTTAAATCATTTTTCATGATTTTCAGACTTGTACAAAATGTTGTTGTTTTATTCACAAAATTTAGAAGGGTGTGTTTAAATATATTATATCAAAATTAAAAATTTGTCTTTTTGTCTGTGGTAATATGACTGTACTTGTCTGGAGTCTTCTTGAGTCTTCTTTAGTGCTATGTCTCATTTTTCTCCTAAATTTCATGTAAAATAAAAACAACAGCAGACAGTTAAGCACAATTATACTGGCATAAATACACACCAAAAAATATGTATGGAACAAATTTTAGTTGGTACGATCGGGATTGGGTACGAATGTCAGCCTGGCTGTTATTTAATTGTCTTTGGTATAGTTATGCTTAATATGTTGATGTTTTAGAATAAAATGAGAATAAAAATCACTGCCCTTGCTTAAAGAAACACTTATACAGCATAAAACATTTGATAAAATAACTCCGAATATCGTTCCGACAAAATGGCGGTTTTGGCGAATTTTGACATGGTCGTAGAAGTGATAGGTAAACGCGACATAAAGCATCAAAAATATTTTTTAGGGGTTACAAAGAAATGTTCATCATGAACATTTTACAAATACTTTTTAAAACATTTACTGATAAATTGATGTATTTGATTGTTAGCGCCAGCTTTCCAATGTCAGCAAACTGGCAGTGACCATCTGCTTCAAATCAACAATATTTAAAATAGCGAGTATTGTCTTTACAATACAATTATC
The DNA here is from genome assembly GCF_026914265.1 of Mya arenaria. NCBI lineage: Eukaryota > Metazoa > Mollusca > Bivalvia > Myida > Myidae > Mya > Mya arenaria. Next base: position 48,325,656 of record NC_069137.1, on the reverse strand, counting down.
AAATAATTTATAAATAATTATAATAATAAATTAATAATAATGTTTGATTGTGTTTGACAACATTTTTCACCATCCCTTCGCATTTTCTATAGTGTTTTACAAACTTTCATCTTTGAATGAACGAGTTCTCATTTGATATTCTGATTGGCTGACATTCAATAGCTCCGCCTCTTGGCAATGTTTTACTTATTGGCTCTTCCGATTGATCGGATTAGAAGAAGGCCGTTTATGAATACACAGGTCGTCTGCTAATTACACACAATAAGCTGTCATAAATTATGACACGTAAGAGGCATATGGGAAGATGAAAGGGCAGTAAGGCATAATTTAAGCAGTCAATGGTGCACAGCATATGAAAACGTCCGGTCTCATTAAAAGAGGCGTACAAGGCTATTATAAGGAATTTTCAAAACACCCAGGGTCAAATTCTGGGACGTTTTTGGCGATTTTTAGGACGTATAATACGTCTACGTCTGCTTATTGAAACCCCTGAACGTTATGCGCACAGGCAGGTACTTGTTACTATGTGGCAGGCACTCGTTACTCTGTATTTTTGTGTCGCCTGAAAAGATGGTGGCGGTGGCGTCCGCGTCCCATTTTCGCTTGTCCGGGGTATATCTCCTAAACTATTAGTGGTATCAACTTGAAATTTCATATGTAGATAGATCTAATTGAGGGCAAGTGCAGTGCCCAAGAACTGTTACTCTTGCTTCCATATTTTTAGAGTTATTGCCCTTTGTCATTTTTCATGCTTAAAGTTTTGTCCGGGGCATATCTTGTAGACTATAAGAGTTATCAACTTGAAACTTCATATGTACATAGATCTCATGTAGGGCAAGTGCAGTTCATAATAACAGTAACTCTTGCTTTCTTAGTTTTAAAGTTATTGCCCTTTGTTAATTTTCATGCTTAAAAGTTTTGTCCGGGGAATATCTTGAAGAATATAAGAGGTATCAACTTGAAACTTCATAGCTAGATAGATCTCATTGAGGGCAAGTGCAGTGCACAAAAACCGTAACTCTTGCTGCCATATTTTTAGAGTTATTGCCCTTTGTTAATTTTCATGCTTAGGTTTTGTCCGTGGCATATCTCGTAAACTATAGGAGGTATCATCCTGAAACTTATTCCGTAGGTATATCTGATTGAGGGAAAGTGCAGTGCACAAAAACCGTAACTCTTGCATCTATATGTTTAGAGTTATTGCCCTTTGTTAATTTTCAAGCTTAAATTTTGTCCGGGGCATTTCTCGAAAACTATAAGAGTTATCAACTTGAAACTTTATAGATAGATAGATCTTATTGAAGGGGATCGCAGTGCACAAAAACTGTATCTCTTGCTTCCATATTAGAGTTATTGCCCTTTGTTAATTTTCATGTTTAACTTTACCTTGCACACTTTTTTAGCTCACCAGAGCACGAAGTGCTCAAGGTGAGCTATTGTGATCGGTCTTTGTCTGTTGTCCGTCCGTCAACAATTGCTTAAAGAATATCTCCTCTGAAACTATCTAGCCAAATTCTATGAAACTTGACAGGAAGCTTCCTTGGGTATCCCTCTACAAAAATACAACAAGGGGTTACGATTGATTAACAACAACAACAACAAAATGGCCGACTTCCTGTTTTGCTTTATCGACAGTAAATAATTCGTCAGGCGACACATCCGACTCGCGGAGTTCTAGTTGTAGACTGGTTTTTCGTTTCCATTTTTGGCGGCAGTATTGAGCGATAATCATATTGAGAAACAGTCTGTATAATGATGAAAAGCAAAAAGATAAGTTTTTTTTACGTGTGTTGATTTTAAAATCGCCGACAGCTGATGGCAATGATAAACCAGTTTCAAACAAAGAAGCCAAAATTAAATAATCCGTCCGTTAAAACTGTTTCGATGTGGAAGAGGGAGGTGAACATTATATTGACCCTCAACACAGATGACGAAAGGAACGTTTTCAAAATATTACGCACATTCCAATACTGGCCTAATCAAGACTCAGTACATAATGTCAGTGTTGCATATATGATGATACTGTTTGATGTACATTTACATGACCATTCATTAAAACAATTACACTAAGGCCACACCAAATTTATGTTTAGTTCCTCGGATTTTTGCTAAAAAAAATTGGAGCAAGCGAGCGAAAAAAAAAATATATATTTTTTTTTCAGTTTTCATAAAAAAACGAAGCAAGCGAAGAGCGAAAAATATATTTTTCCTTATAATCAATATAAATAAGAATGATTGTTCAAAATAATTGCCCTTAAACCCATTTTAATGCCATCTTGAACTGAACCTCTAATGGACATTGGGAAAATGTCGGAATACATACTATTTATTCATCCGTGTTTAGTACAAACATTATATAGATAAATCTAATTGCCCTTTGTTAATTTTCAAGCTTAAATTTTGTCCGGGGCATTTCTCGAAAACTATAAGAGTTATCAACTTGAAACTTTATAGATAGATAGATCTTATTGAAGGGGATCGCAGTGCACAAAAACTGTATCTCTTGCTTCCATATTAGAGTTATTGCCCTTTGTTAATTTCATGTTTAACTTTACCTTGCACACTTTTTTAGCTCACCAGAGCACGTAGTGCTCAAGGTGAGCTATTGTGATTGGTCTTTGTCTGTTGTCCGTCCGTCAACAATTGCTTAAAGAACATCTCCTCTGAAACTATCTGGCCAAATTCTATGAAACTTGACAGGAAGCTTCCTTGGGTATCCCTCTACAAAAATACAACAAGGGGTTACGATTGATTAACAACAACAACAACAAAATGGCCGACTTCCTGTTTTGCTTTATAGACAGTAAATAATTCGTCAGGCGACACATCCGACTCCCGGAGTTCTAGTTGTAGACTGGTTTTTCGTTTCCATTTTTGGCGGCAGTATTGAGCGATAATCATATTGAGAAACAGTCTGTATAATGATGAAAAGCAAAAAGATAAGTTTTTTTTACATGTGTTGATTTTAAAATCGCCGACAGCTGATGGCAATGATAAACCAGTTTCAAACAAAGAAGCCAAAATTAAATAATCCGTCCGTTAAAACTGTTTCGATGTGGAAGAGGGAGGTGAACATTATATTGACCCTCAACACAGATGACGAAAGGAACGTTTTCAAAATATTACGCACATTCCAATACTGGCCTAACCAAGACTTCCTCAGTACATAATGTCAGTGTTGTATATATGATGATACTGTTTGATGTACATTTACATGACCATTCATTAAAACAATTATACTAAGGCCACACCAAATTTATGTTTAGTTCCCAGGGCTCATCCTAGACAGAAATTTTAGGGAGAAGTGAGAACGGGGGAGGGTGCGTGAGGGGGTTTCCCCCTCTTGCAGGTCGGAAAATTTTGAGATTTTAAATGTCAAATGGTGGGTTCTGGTGTGCCCTGGACAACTTTTCTATGCAATTAAATAGGTGTTTAAATTGTTTTAAAATAGTCATACTGGTTTTTAGTTGGAATTAATTTGTTGTATATATCTTTAAAAAAAAAGTCAAGTTTCAAACATTTTATTACATGCAAACCTATCATGCACACATAAATATATATCTGAATTTAAATACATGATAAATAAATAAAATAAGCTAATAAATACAAACAAAACTAGCTGAAATCAAACAACATGACATCAATTGTAAAAAAACAAAAAAGTAGTCAATATATCATCACATCCTAGTTCTCAAAACAAGAAGCACTATACACTTGATCAGTCTACACAATGTAGGTCTCAAGGTCAGCCGAGATCAGCACCTATGGCCCCGGCAAGCTGGAGGTGGTACTGAAAATCCACCTTGGGGAGCTCCCGCTTGGCCAGGTGGTAGGCAGTCTTAAGGAGCTTGACCCCAAGCTCGTCATCCTTTGACAGTTTAGCCAGTACAATTGTCTTCATGGGTTCCTGGGAACTCAGAACTGTCTTTTCCAAGGCGGCCTTGTGCTGATATGCTGAAAATACACAAAATATTTCACAGTATCTCATCATTTTCAGCTGTCATTTAAAATAATTTGGGGATATATTACAACATGTTTTAAAATATATTAAGCCAGACACCTTAAAATTAATACCACTTTGAATTGATTTATCTGCGGACTAAGCAATGCTTCTATTGTTTTAATAAATACTTACACAAGCCAAGTCTCTGATGATTGGTTGTTTTTGCTGGTTGGTCATGTCCACGGGCGTAGGCGTTGTCCAACTTAGCACCTCTACAAACTTCGCAGTGCCAATTTTTATCTGCATCTTCGTTGTACCAACTGAAATTATTTTGATAATTTGACTTTTTGAATGATTTCTTATTTGAATTGTCGATCATGTCATCACTTTCAACATCGTCAGCTTTACGTTTCAGGCCTGGGGAATCCCGCAGAAGCCACGTAGAAAGCATGATTACTATTGAACAGAATCCAAAATATCTAGTATATAGAATATTGATGTGAACCGTTCGAAGAAAAAATAATAATGGAAGCATTTCTGAAATTAAAAAAACAACAAACCTGGAACTGTGATTCGCACTTGCCCTTCTCGCTAACTTCGCGATAATCACACCCAATTAAGTTCATTTGTCATCAGTGCACATCATTTAAACCGCTATTGTCATAAAGTATAAATCCTAATTGGCACTAACTGACATTTACAAACATCGGCAAGTGTAAATATTAATCCCTTACAATTTTATTACATCGATGACGTAGCACATGTACACAAAGTCAATGGTGCAAACACGTGCCTCGATTGAATAAAACAAGCGTTCTCATTGGCTGAAGTCAATGGAGCATATTTACTAGGTTTAACACGATTGGCTGTTTGTCAATTGAGCTGACAGGCGGGAGGCGGAGTCGCTCTGTTTTGACAAGCGTTAGTTCTTAGCGATATCGACTTTTTGATCTTTGAAAAAGTCGGCGAAGTTCAGACTTCGCTTTGATCTTAGAAAATAGCGAAGTTGCCGCGGGCAGGGCGACTTAATCGCCTAAGTCGCCTGATAGGATGAGCCCTGGTTCCTCGGATTTTTGCCAAAAAAAATTGGAGCAAGCGAGCGAAAAAAAAAATATATATTTTTTTTTCAGTTTTCATAAAAAAACGAAGCGAGCGAAGAGCGAAAAATATATTTTTCCTTATAATCAATATAAATAAGAATGATTGTTCAAAATAATTGCCCTTAAACCCATTTTAATGCCATCTTGAACTGAACCTCTAATGGACATTGGGAAAATGTCGGAATACATACTATTTATTCATCCGTGTTTAGTACAAACATTATATAGATAAATCTAATTTCTTATATAATTAAAACGTACTTAAATATGACGATCATTCAGATTAATAAATAACCCTGCTTTTAGTAAAATGTTTGAAACAACTTATATAAATCTACCTGAATCAGTTTAACATCATATGCAACTGTATTTAGGCATTTGGGATTTGTAAAAAATGATCACTTACACAGGCATCATCAAACATCAGACTCCATACAACATAGATTAAATTTTGTTTTTATTATCACAGGAAATGCAATGACACGTGCTTATTAAAACAAAAAGAACAAGGGTTAAAAATGTTGTGACAGGTAAAGAGTTGTTGCGACATGTAAAAATTTGGTCCTTGTCTGTCGCAATGTCTTATAAGCTAGAAAAAGTTTTCACATTGACTGACCTGTCGCAACATTTTTAACCTATAGCAACATTTTTTACCCGGTCTGACAACTTCTACCCAATAAAATTAATTCTTACAATACTGAATGCATTGCTTATTTATAGCAGTTACAGTGACAAAGACTAATAGACTATCTAAATTATTTCATTTATTTCATATACACATAATTTCAAATGTCCCGACAAAGAAACTCAATGTTCCTAAGATTTTCTTCAACACTTTGATAGTCCGACAAAAACAGAAATTTCAGCCAGTCATCACCGAAAATTACCGGACATGATTACAGTTGTAATAAAATTGCCGTTTACTGATGAATCATATTTACTCGTTTATCCCCGGCAATCAACACATCATGATTGCATATTGGAAATGGCCGACTTTTGGCGAGTTTTTATCCAATGGTTTTCAACCTTGGTCAATACAGTTGAACACTGTTAATCTGAAGTTGTAGGGACCCAACAAATTACTTCTGAATAGCAGTGTTTCAGATTAACAATTTTTCGCAAATGACAGCGATCGAGAATTATAGATGACGTGAAATACCAAGTCGTGAAAATTGAAATGTCAGTTAAACTTTACCAATACGATACACTCGGCTTGAGTTATATTTCGTATATAAAAATATTTGTTGATTTATTGTTTAATAATTGAAAAATTATTCGTTATTATACTTCTTTATTAAAACAACATAAAACATTTAAAACAAAATGACAGCACATGTATGAATTTGATGACATATTCGAATGATATTCAGATTGTGTTAACCAGCAATTATATACTACATCACAGAAATGAATCGCTCATTTTCTGATATCGATGTTTGTAACATACGCGTACTCAATGTCATTCTTTAACAAGTGCTAATTGTGCTCCATTGTCACCTCAAGCTGATGCCAGAGTGCATTCGCAGTAAGGTGTGAAAAACTATGACATGATCAGGTTCGAATTAATTAAGAATTGATAAATAGGTGTGAAATACCAAATCGGGACAGTAAATTTTACTTCGGAACAGCGATTATTTCGGAATAGCGATTTCGGATTAAAGCCAATTCGAAATAGCGATAATTTCGGATAAACGGTGTTAGGAATGGCGGACAGTGTTCAACTGTATTTGTCGGCATGTTATCATGAATATATATGAATATGGGTCATCTTGGGTCAAAAACTAGGTCTCTAGGTTAAATCTTTAGATCTTATTAGTTTAATAAATTAAACAATTTTGATCAGATCTTGATGAAACATTGTCAAAATGCTTGTCTGCATTATATCTTGCATATTTTTTAATATGGCTCAACCCAGGTCAAAATCTAGGTCACTAGATGATCAAGTCTTAGGAAAAATATTTCCACGTCATAAATTCAGCATTTTTTTCATATCTTGCAGTCTTCGACGTAACCCACTCGACCATCGACCGAGTCGAGCTGTTTTCCGCTCGGTCGACTGAAAAAATCAAGTCACTAGCCCGCCCTGTCGAGTGATTTTTTCCCGAAAAATAATTATCCGAAAAAATACGGTATCCGTATCTGTTACAACAGGCTACCTAGACGCTTATTGAAATGCGCTTAATAGACGCTTGCACTATGACTGGTTTACCGCGATTCGCATCAGATCGATAAATGCTTATTCAAAATGTAACATTTCGTGTACTTGAGGGACGCTTGAAAAATTGAGAATGGGATACAGTCTATTCGTGTAGCTGTCATTTCTTCACACTGAACGATGTCGCTTCTACGTTAATTCCAAGGAGCTACCCCGAAAAGAAAGGCTCCTGGTGACAAGCCTGATGCTAAAATGGAGGTAACTAAGGTTTACGAAAAGGCAAGAAAACGAAAGTTCCAGTCAAGACCAAGAGAAGAGGACGACTTGGAAACACTCGACTGAATGATTTGATGGCTATCAAGATCATGTCTCCAACCATCGAAGAGTTCGACCCTAAAGCAGCCATCGCTGAATGGATGGTAGGTTAAATACAGCAGGAATTAATATAGTCATTAAAAAGTATATGAAACTTTATGAATTCAAAAACATGACAAACAATAATTGAATAATCTAGATATGTTTTAATAATACAATGTACATGTTCACAATTTCAGACCTCAACTCCATCTGGCCAGACGAGATGAGTAGGAGAGCGTATAAAGCAGCCTGCCAGACCCAAGGAGGTCATCACCCATGCAGACTCTGATCTCGACCAGGCAGATGAGATGGACCAGGCAGACGAGATGGCAGACACAAGCTCTCAAAGTACCAGTGAAATCCAGGTATCACAATCAAACAAAAGATCTCAGTTACAATATAACTGTTTGTACTGAATTTTACAATAATTAGTAAATACTATTTTCGGTTGAACAGTTATTTTGACAAATCAATTTTATGCCATTTCATGCATTACTTTTAGTCAACTACGACATCGCTGGTGCAAGAGAAGATGATGTATGATGGAGACGATAGTGACGGAGAAAGCGACTGCGAGATGTCAGGAGACCTTGTGTTTTCATTGTTGATGGAATACAGTAGAGATTAAAATGAGAAAACAGTTTACTGGTGTTATAGCTTTATGACCTTACACATATATTAAAATATCTCTGTTAAAAAGTTATTTTGGTTCGGGCTAGTGAAACTTGATTCGGGCTAGTGCTTTTTCCAGGCTGCTAGCCCGACTGGGCTAGTGCTTGAAAAAAAATAGTGCGAAGACTGATCTTGATGAAACTTTATCAGAATATTTGTCTGTATAATATCTTGACAGTTCTTTAATATGGGTCATCCCCAGTCAAAATCTAGATCACAAGGTCAAATTTAGGAGAAAGAATTCTGTGGTCATAAAAAATCATTAATTTTTGTCAAATTTTTATGAAACTTGGTCAGAATATTTGTCTACATGTTGTCCTAACTATTTGTGAATATGGGTCACCTCAGATCAAACACTAGGTCTTTTTTTTCCCCGATGTCAAAGAAAAATTCTATGCTTACCAAACCTATCGATTTCAGTCAACAACTAAATTCAATTGCTATTTTATAAACACACATCCCAATCATGAATTTCATATTTACCCATATTTTTCAAAAATTTAAATTTTAATTAATTTTAAAAATATTTGTGTACATGAAATTTTAGACGATAAAGTGTGTCATCTAGGGTCAAAAACTAGGTCTCTGGGACAGATCCTATTGGAAAAAACGTATGTATTTATAAAATGTTCATTTCACCTCACACATATGGAATAGTTTCTGTTGATCAGGTAATATTTGTATGAGCGATATCTCCGATAAGTATAAATATGCGTCTTTTTGGTTATAAATACTAGGTCACTTTACCAAATCCTAGGCAAAATTGCATCTTCAAATAAAAAATCTGGCTCTAATGCAGCGTTGTTGCATTGGCGTCTTGTTTTACATCAAAATCTGTGTATTATAACCAGTCATGTACGGTACATATATTTTTGAATCATGCTGTGTTGCTCATTGTTTAAAAAGCTCTTGTTATTTTCCCATCTAGGAGGGCCTGAGCAAGTTGAGTCTAAACCACTTCCTTGACAAGGATGTGGACCTCGGGAAGTTCTACAGCCGGGAGGAGCTCACCAGGATGTCCTTTGCAGAGCAGCAGCGACTGAAAAACATCTCACAAAACTACGAGATTATGCTTTACATGGGTACATATAAACCCTTGTTAATAATGACTTTTATTGTTTTATACAGTTAACGTGAGTCATTTTGTAATCCACTTAAATGTGAAATCAAATAACTCTAAACCATGGGTCCATAGCAAAACATTGAGTCAGAGTGTCCAAAGCCAGTGTTTTCTTCTGACCTATTTTTGTGTTGAAACTGACTGTTCTCCGACCCATTTAAAGAAATTAGTTCTATAAATGCAGTGATTTTTTTTGGTGCAATTAATTGCCTTCTACCTGTTTTCCTTTTGAAAAAATGTCCATTTTTTTCCCCAAAAATCCCAATTTTGTATATGCAGACTATATGTAATGAATAAAAAAGCAATGAATTTCTCAAAAAATCAACAAAATCAGAACAAGATTTACACTTTAAGAACCAACTGGATGCATTAGAAGGTATAAACCTGTATATTTGCCATTATATTACCATTTTGACCTGAATTTGTAGTTTCCTCAAAGTCATTTTTTTTCCCAATTTACAAGGCATAGGCGGTAAAAATAATTCCAAAAATATACACTGGAATGAATTGCTGTCCAGGTTTTGTATACATAATTCTTTTAAATATGCATCATGACACCATTTACTGACTTAAGTTAGTGGATTATAGGTAAGTGGATTATTATTGTTCATAATGACATATTTTTTAATGCAAACTTTCCCAAAACATCTAGGGTCTTTTCCCCAAAATGGGCAGGAAAAGGCCTGTTTCTGACAGGACCACCACCTCCATCCCCCAACACCCACCTCTACACCCTAACTAGTCGCAACGCAGGTTGACAGAAAGAGACCATGCACCAAACCACCAACACAGCCAATCCTCTGGGATAAGAGGTTAAGAAAAAACAACAACTGTGAATCCAGTAATCTGACCAACCATTTCTCTGGCCGACACTAATCATTTTTTGGTTTAAAAGGAAAAAATATATACATTGTCGTTAGTTTTCGAGTTTCGGTGTAGCTGGTAACACATAGATGCAGCACTAACTTATGTATCTCTCTGCCAGGCCTGCCTGCTACAAACCAAATTTTATGAAGGAAGGGTCTACCTGACCAGTGCTAACTCGTATTTCTCTCTGCCAGGCCTGCCTGCTATCAAGCCCGATTTCATGAAGGGAATGTTTTACTTGACCAGCGCTAACTTGTATTTCTCTCTGCCAGTCCTGCACACTTTCAAGCCAGATTTCATGAAGGGAAACATGTCTTACCTGACCAGCACTTACTTATATATCTGTCCGCCAGGCCTGCCTGCTATCATGCCAGATTTCATGAAAGGAATGTCTTACGTGACCAGCAATTATTACCTTCCACATTCATTCATAGAATCTGTATTTATTTGAAAAGTAAAACACTTTTGCAAGGAGAAACAGCCTTCAGGGGCAGTTAGTTGCACCAAAAATTTAAAACTAATTCATGAAGAGAGACTTCATGGAGGGATTGCAAGTTACAGGGTCGGAACTAACTATTATTCCTCTCCAACAAGCCTGCCTGAAAGCTAGCTTTAGTACTCTCCACAGATGGGCATGCTGACAGAGCCACCCTAACTGTTTTTTTCTTCTGCTTGCCTCCCATTAGTCCTGACTTCATAAAGGTATTGACTAATCAGGCTAAGACCAACTGTGATATTTTTCCCCCAGGCCTCACTTCACAAACGGGTCGCCTAGCCGTGTGATAACCTATGCAATGGACTTTAGCAATGAAACAGCGGATAAACTTATTTTCTGCACTTTTATGTCTAAGGTTTATTTGGCAGTTCTTTGAACAGCTGACAGCCATTCTCCCCTAGGACAGCCTGCCATCAAGCCAGACTTCTTCCGTTATACATTTTTCCCTTAGGCCTGCCTGCAATCAAGCCAGATTTCATGAAGGGTGGGACAAACCGTTCACGCAAAGCTAAGGAGTCAATAATGCCAGAGAAGTGTGACTTTGATGCCGTGGTGGACTTTGCCAAGTCTGACTCTGACAGCGATGAAGAATGGACCCCTGATATGGAGAGGAAGAAAAGAGCCAAGGGTTGGTTATCTCTTGATACAATAAACTTTCACTAATGTGAAATTTTAATAATAAATTGTTTCTGTGTATAATTATACCCCCGACAAAAGAAGTTTGAAGGGGGTTTATTGGAGTCACCCTGTGGTCAGTCGGTCGATCGGTTTGTCCGTCAGTCCGTTGCAATTTACCTTGTTCGGAGCATAACTTAAAAACTACTGGATGGAATTCGATTAAACTTCAGACAATGGTAGAGCATAATGAGAGGAAGTGCAGTGTACAAATAACCATAACTCTATTCTTGCTTATTACTGAGTTATTGCCCTTTGTTACTTTTTTTTTGTCCTGAGTATAATTTATTATGCAATATCTATAATTCCGTACGATAATTTAACATACCAGAATTGTATAATGGTGGAGAATAAACCCATTAAAAATTTAATCAAAGAACTCATGTCCTCTGTTATATGTAATGTTGTCAAATAATTTTTAAAACACTCAGCCTCTGAGCTTGCATTTTTAATGAGCAAATTGTCTCTGACACATTGTTACTTTACAAATTTCCAGAAGCAGCGGAGAAGGGGCGAGTTCCACGTTTCATGAGACCAGCGAAGAGGAAGATGGATGAGAGTGGGGATGCTAGGGAGCCTTTGGGGGAAAAGGTGGGCATGAAATGTTCAAACACAGAATCACTTTAGGTGCACAGTACATTGTTCAAAAAAAGAAGGACAAACACATCCTGTCCCTAGCTATCACTAAAAAATACACATTTGTTTTGTTTTCACAAACCCTGCACTGGTAAAATGTCTTATGGCCTGGCTCACATTCTGAATTTTAAAAAGCAGGACTTGTTAAAGGTACTGTACTCCGTATGATGAAATTAGGGAAAAAAAGAAAATTGTCAAAAACTGACATAATCTTGGTATCGATGTGTACTATTCATTGAAACTTACTAACTTACAATTATTTGTTTTTCGCAGTGTTTGCAGTGTTTTTTGTATTTTTCCATTAAAAAAGATTACTTGGTATGTCTACCTAGTAGAATTCATTCCTTTATAATGAGTGATTTAGCTTATATCACCCGTTTAGAGTAAGCCTTCGTAGCTCAGTGGATACAACACTGGACTGCAATTTTGGCGACACCGGTTCAAATCGGTCTTCGACAGATTTTTTTTTTAAATTTTGGTATTCTTTTTACAATTATGATATCAACAAGTAAAACATTTTATTAAATAATTGGCCTGAGATTTGTAACAGAAAAAAATTAATTTCGGTGCCAATCTGGTTTAAAGTCCCTTTAAAAGATTTGTTGCCTGAAGATTGGATCGATCATGTTTTTGCTTAACAGATTAAGCGGCAGAAAACAACAGACACTGCTTCCGATAGTGATAACATGGACAGGAAGGAGTACAATCTAAGGGAGAGAACTGCAGCCAACTGTATGAACCTGGAGCCTCCAGATGATGACCACTTTCTGTGTAAGATACACAAGACTGGACATTATTTGTTTATGATTATATAAACAGGTTTTCTCATTAATTTCAATACTTATTTGATACTTATTAGCTTGTCCAAAAACAGATAAATCTAGGTTTATGTGAACTGAATTTAATTGGGTTGATGCTCTGCAAAATGTAAGTCATTATATATAATCCTCTACCAAAAATCAATAGTAGGTATAAAGTGATATTAGAGTGCAAGGCCTTTTTACCATTCCTTGCTTTTTATGCCCCCGAAGGTGGGCATATTAAAATCGCACCGTCCGTCCGTGTGTCCGGCTCAATTACTCGTGTCTGGGCTGCAACTTTCCCTTGTATGGACAGATTTTAAAATAACTTGCCACATGTGTTCGGCATACCAAGACGACGTGTCGCGTGCATGAACCGTATCCCTACCTCTTAGGTCAAGGTCACACTTAGGTGTTTATACACAATGGAATGCTGCATATAAGGACATAGAGTATAGGTTGTTGTGTCCGGGCTGTAACTTTCCCTTGTTTGGACAGATTTTTAAATAACTTGCCACATGTGTTCCGCATACCAAGATGACGTGTCCCGTGCAAGACCCGTGTCCCTACCTCAAAGGTCAAGGTCAACCTTAGTGTTTATTCACAATGGAGTGCTGCATATAAGGACATAGAGTATAGGTTGTCGTGTCCGGGCTGTAACTTTCCCTTGTATGGACAGATTTTAAAATAACTTGCCACATGTGTTCCACATACCAAGATGACGTGTCGCGTGCAAGAACCGTGTCCCTACCTCAAAGGTCAAGGTCACACTTAGTGTTTATTCACAATGGAGAACTGCATATAAGGACATAGAGTATAGGTTGTCATGTCAGGGCTGTTATTTTCCCTTGTATGGACAGATTTTAAAATCACTTGCTACATGTGTTCCACATACAAGACAACCTGTCGTGTGCAAGACCCATGTCCCTACCTCTAAGGTGAAAGATACACTTAAGTGTTTATTCACAAGGGAATTCTGAATATAAGGACATAACATTGTAGGTTGTCAAGTATGGGTGGTATTTTTTATGTTCAGAGGCAATTTAAAATAACTTGCCATATGTATTTGACACGTAAAGGCAAGATCAACTTTTCATGTACTGACCTTGTTCGTAGGTCAATGTCACATTCGGGGCCTTCGTCACATACTGTGACAGCTCTTGTTTTTTATCCTTTGTTCAAAATTTATGTGATGAGAATCTCATCAAAAAAAATTTCTGAGTGACAAATTAACTGGATATTTATATTTTACTCAATTTGTAAAGCTCTGAAAATGTGACACCTTGTAAATACCTGGAAATTTGCAGCTAAATTTGAATCAAAAGCTAAAAAGTGTCAATATTTTTCCATTGGGATAAGCCATCAATCTATTTTAGTCTGTGAGGAGTGTAACAAAGAATATCATGGAGACTGTCCTATCCATGGACCTCTCACCTTCGTACCTGATAAACAGGTAAGTTAGGAAGTATTTAGTTCACTGAGAAGAAATAAGAGTGATTTATAAACAAGTGTTGAAAAATGCATTTTGGTGAAAAAAGTCTAGCTCTGTAATATATTCTTATCTGAGGGCTATTCCATTCAAACATATAACCCCACAGGGGGAAGGCACTTTTAAATTATGCAACCCCCTATAGAAGCAAATTTACCCAAGTGGGGTCAAAATTAGCGAAAAAGGCACTCGCCTATATATTTTCATGCTCCTGTAACGGGTTCTACCAATTCACTATGACGGAAGTAAATGATTCATTGGGAAGTGTGTTTATTATGAAATTAAATATGGAAAATTTTTCTTTAAGTAGCTTGTTTGGAATAAAGTATATCATTAAAATGTTTTATAATTAGCAACCTATAGGCTTGTTATAAAGTTGTTTAGCTTTGTCTTTTGGTTGATTTTATAACCAAATTAAACTATGCTACTTGTATTAATATTCATATTTTATAAACCATACTTGGATTGGTTTTTCTTTTTATTTAAAGACTGACTGAATCAGTTTCATTAAGTTATCTGTCCTCTGACGGTACCTTCACCATTTTACATTCTTGAACTCTGTCAAGGTGGTGTGTGGTTTCACTGTGGGCCACTCACATTTTTCATATAGGTTTTTCAATTTAAAACTTGATTATTGTAACTGAGATGTGAAAGTTTTCTGATTTTTGATAAATAAAAATAAATTACTTGGAGTATAGGTTTTTTAACTGTGTTTATCAATATTTGACACTCTACAGAATTGTTTGAACCTTACAACATAAAGTTGCATTATGGCTTGCCTGAGCAGCTAGGTGTAGCTTGGACATTTGTTAGTTTCATAGTTGTTTTTGTTTTACTGTGTTATTTCCATTTGAATATAATTAATGAACTTAAATTCTTGAATAGATTGTATAGAAAAATGAAAACATCTCTGATGTTTTTCACGCCCAACCTCCCGGCCTTTGCCCTGTGTCGAACCTGAGGGTTTTTGTAACCGCCCGTGCGGCTTACTACCACTCGTTGAGGTTCGGTTACATTCCGAAGGTGGGCATATCTGTGTGTTCGGCTCAATAACCTTTGTCTGGGCTGTAACTTTTTCTTGTTAAATGATTGCCTTGCCCGTTGGGTTATGTTTTACTGGAATGCAAGCTTGACAAAAAAAGTGCAGTGTTGTTGGTTTTCTACTAGGCATAACTGTAATGGATGTTTTGTTTGAAGTATTGATGAAGTATTATTTAATCGAAGTCGTTATACTGTTTAGGACACCTACCTTTAAAACATCGAAAATAACACTGGCAGTGAACACATTCTAGGGTGAGTTTTTTCCCTCTTTTCTTGGAGCTCTTTGAAAATGAAAGATAAACAACTGAACAATTCATATTTAACTTCAGGCCCCAGAGCAAGCCCCAGACAGGGCAGACCAGACACTGCCTGCCGGGTTTCAGATCAGGGTCTCCAGCATCCCAGGGGCAGGGATGGGTGTGTTTGCTACCAGAGAGGTAAGTCACAAGTGTGACCTGCTAATTATACAAATATCAACATGTTTTACTTTGATTTGTGTTTGTATAATTAAAATCCTTTTGAAATGAAAAGATCACAAGTCACAGTTATCGAAATAAGACTTTTTGATGAACAAGGCTGGCATTCTTAAACTAATGCTTAGCATCAAACCTGCTATATAAATTCAGAACTGATGTAAGCTGGGGCAGAAGATGATTTTACCAGTACAGAGCTTGCGGACTTGATTCAATTTCGAACAATGAGTGTTTCTAATTTATGGACTATAACCATGCATATGCCCAATGCTACTTAATAGTTTATTCACACCTTTCCATAAAATATTTATTAGGCTATATATTGCGTTAAACCTGATGTCAACTAGCTTAATATCACCAATAAACGCTTACTTTAAAGCTTACCGAAGATTGCCGAGCAGTTACGGACAACGTGGACTGTTTACCGCATTTCGCGCGGATTTCGTATAGCCTATTGATCAATTTTTAAACCAGTCTATTGATGCAGTAGGTCTCAGTGCTGCAAGAGGGGTTCTATGATGAGAATGAGTGTCGCATATTGACAAGTCAGAGACACCATTTCCAGGTTTATCTCCTCATCCTGTGACTGAATCCCTCTTGAAGCACTGGTTTCTAAGCAAAGAAAACAACATGTACATGTACATAACAATTGATGGATAGGTTTAGTTGTGATTATGATTTATTCACATCCAAAAAGGTAAGTGAAGAGCCCTCACTATCCCTACTTTTTGCTCTTAATATTCCTATTTTTCCCTACTTTTTCAAAAAAAAATCCTACTTTTATCCCTACTTTATTGTTATTCGTCACTTGAAAGCCTGCAGTACCAGTAACCCTTGGCTCAAACTTGATGATGAGAAAAAGATGATTTTTAAGGTGTGTTGTTTGTTTGACAAAATAGACCCCTACAAGGAGGGATGCAGAAATTTTAGGGTTGAGACCATTAAAGAGCATGACCTGAATGAAAGGGCCACATTATTATGATAATGCTTTAAAGGAAAAGGCTCAGCGTTCGACACTAACGGGAGTCCGGTAGTCCGAGACTCCTAAAATTCGGCTCGGACTACCGGATTTTCCGTCTAGGCAGTCCGTCGGACTCCTTCATTTCAAAATCCAATTGTACACAAATCGTATCCGAAGGTTAAAAGCATCCGAAAGCTCGTATGTAATTATTTTGCGACTCGTCAAATCGTTATGATTTAGACGCTTTTTAAAGTAGTAATTGACGTCATTGACTGGTATTCATGTATCTTTTAATGTTTGTAATATGGTAACTAAATCGATAAAACCCGTCAAACGGTGTTTAAAAAATATTCCTCGTTGATTTTAGATGTAAACAATGTTTATGTCAATGGTAAAATGGATTTCAAAAGAACTGAAAAAGAAAAAAAACATAAAGAGTTTGTAATTTATAGAGAAAGGAAATTCAGCAAGCATGGTTAAAACAATAGTCTTGGCTGATGTTTGAACTGACATCTGTATATGAGTACCTGACTGTAGGGAGCTTTTGTCACTGTGCGCTGTAAGGTGCGATTGAAAGCCATCAACAAACTTTTAAGGGCCATGATAATATTATAAGCTAAGAAAATGCAAAAAAGGGAAAAATAATTAAGTTAATCACCAGCTGGCTGCTTGTTAATTCAGCTGAACAAAGCTATCTTTGACAGGTAGTGCATTCTGTTTATGGATGCTGAACATTATTCAAAAATAAGGACAGTCCTACACAGACTATGTCACCATGTACCAAGCTTATATTGCAAAGTCTGTTAGCATTGGCACAACATATAAGGCATGTCAGTGTCTCATTGCATTGATTGCAGATGAATGTTCCAATTAAACAAAATTCAGTATTTGATAATGCCCCGTTCAATTCCCTTATATCTGATGGCTCCACAGCCGCTTCACAAGAGGCCAAGCTTCTATATGCTAGATCATCAGTTCATGGCAATTTCTTCAAGTCATATTAGAATCTATTAGATAAAAAGTTTCAGTCATGTTCATGTTATTTGAATAAAACAATTAAAATATAACTTAAATGTGCTCTCGGAATACATTCTCTAGTTTGCCCTTCAGAAATGAAATACCAGACTCTGAAATCATTGAATAAATAGTCATCAGTGCTCCAGCCAGGGGGTAGGTCAGAAATGACACTTTTGATGTGAATTAAATTAACCTTTATGGGACGCTTGCAAGGGCCAGTACTCAACTTTTTATGTAATGTGATGTTACTTCTTTCAATACTTAAAGTTTGTTACCACAGCTGTTAACTTTAAGTTAGTGTCAAAAGTAAGTACATTTATAACTCATATCTGACATTGACTGGCAAACAAAAGGACACAGCAGGGTGTAGTAAAATGGCAGCCGGGTACTTGAAAAGGGCAGCGGGTGTCCCAACCTGTTATTTAGGGCTAGCTGGAGCATTGAGTCAATAAATTTGAATAAATGTTCTAATTATCCTGGACTCCTTAATTTTATGCCGGACTCCTTGATTTTGAAATTAAGGAGTCCGGTGGACTCCTTTTCTAAAAGTCTTAGTGTCAAACACTGAGGCTAAGTCACACAAAACGCTGAATGATTCAGTCTGTCATTGACAGACTATGCCAAACTTTTCCGCAATGCACATGTCTTTGACAGACTATGCAAACTTTTCCGCAATGCACATACTGTTGCTAAAATTGGCTGCCCATACACAGACTATGTTGCCTACTGTCAATTAGACCTTCCAATAAACACATACATAGGTTTAACATACAATATTGAAAAGGCCTGCAAAAAGTTTATCACAGCAATTGCTGATGAATGCCGTCAAAAGCAAAATCAGTTTTTCGAGGCCCCTTTCTTTGCCCTTATATCTGATGGTTCAACTGACTCCTCTTCACAAGAAGCAGAAATTCTGTATGCATCGGCTTCTCACAATGGCACAGTGAGTTTTATTTCATAAAAATACAGGTACAAATATTATACATTTAAAAAAAATATTTTTAACTTAATTACATGAACAAGTTTAATGCATTCTAATACCAAATACCACACTCAATTCCTAAAATCGAGTCATGTATCTTAACATCTTATTAATTGTTATGTTATGAAGAACGACTGCATGTGTTCTAACTATTTATTATTGATACATATGATATTAGTGAGGATGGTACAGCTCTGACTGCTAGAGATAAACTGACCGCCTGTGTTGGCTGGCTGGCCTTATCATACAAGGTGAACTATAAATAGTGGGAGGAATTAATTCATTGCCGTATAATGTTACATTTATGATAAAATTTAATTTATTAATAAAGTTATGGTAAGATAAGGTAAAATATAACTATTTGCAATGGTTTGGTTTGTTCTTTTGAAACAGGTCAAAATGCACTTCATTGGAGTGAAGAATGTTGACAACATCAGGGAGCTTTGGGTAGTCAGCTACACGGGAGGTATGGTGAATCATGGAAACATCAACAGGAACTAATTGGGCATCTGTTATGCAGGGGTGAAAATGTTGTGTCATCCAGCGTCTGGGTCAAGAAATTGGAAGGCCATTCATTGTTCTGCCCACTACTGAATAAAAAGATATTTGTTGCATGTAACAACTCTTAAATGTTATTTAAGGTAACTTATGTCATTCCATATCTGATATATGTCAAAGCAAAGTTAAAATGCATTTGAAGAAACACCAACTCTAACATGTTTCTGGCATATTATTATTGTAAGTTATCATCGATACCAAGTTCATTATGTTACTTATTGTATTCATTAATGACATTAATAATTAATTAATAACGTACTGTGCCAATTAATGTACTGTGCCAATTATTCTTTAGTATCGTTTCCAATGTTAATTATCGGGACAACATATTATTTGGTAAATATCTGAGTATTTTTCAGACTGTGTTCATTGTTGATCTAAATGAAGATATACAAAAAGACAACGTTCTTATATGAACAAAGTAACACAATGCTAGTCGCACACTGCCCAATACCAGGATGCGAGTACGTGACGGATGACGTTGAGGCTGCAATCGTGGCTGCACTTATTACGGCTCATTCCATGGTTCACGCTCAAGGCCTATCCACCAAAATTGAGAGGGTCAAGCGACCAACAATTGCGTTAGCTGGTACCTGAGTGAGGACTGGGCTTCATTCTTAAAGCGTTGGACAGATTATGTCGCTGCTACCAAACTTGATAGTCGCACCAAAGTGGTTCAGTTATTAGAATGTTGTGATGAACCTCTCAGAAAGGACTCGACACGTACAAACGGTAACACTCTTACAGAACTTACTGCAGATCAGGTGCTCACAGACATCAAGGCACTAGCCGTTCGCGAGGAGAATACAATGGTTGCAAGAGTTAATCTACATAATATGAAACAGGATCGTGATGAGACCGTGAGAAGTTTTGGTGCGCGTATACGTGGCCAAGCAGGTGTTTGCAAGTTTTATGTGAAATGTGCCAACTGTGCTTCAGACGTCAATTACACTGACGCCATTCTTCACGATGTACTTACAAAAGGATTTACTGATCCAGAAATACAACTTGACCTCCTGGGTGACAGTAAACAGGATATGAGTCTGGAGGACGTGTTTAAGTTCGTGGAAGCGAAGGAGGCGGGAAAGCGCTCAGCTTCGAAACTTTTGGACTCCAATGCAGTGGCAGCTGCAAGCAGCTCATATCGAAAGGCCAAGCACGTAAATCAGCCGACACCCAAGGACAAAGCAGAAACTTGCACATATTGTGGTACCAGAGGTCACGGAAAAAGCTCCCCATCTAGTGTTTGGCGAAATGAGTGCCCAGCATATGGACACATATGCAATTGTGTAATCGCAATCATCATATTGAAAGTGTTTGTTGCAGTAAAGATAAGCCTAAACTTTATAGAAACATTAACATTCTCAAAGAATTCAGCTGTATTTGATGCTTTATGTAATGTTAATGATAATTTTGTTAATGCCTTTGATGATTCTTGCACGTTAAGTGAGTCTTGTGTTGAGCGTGCATTACGCATTGACCACCATGTATATGATAAACTTACAGACACACGGGTTAAGAAACAATCAGCCTCTTAACTATATGGTAATGTTGTTGCTACAGTTTCTCATGATGATTACTCTGCCCTTGGTTGTGGCTTGAAAAACAAATGCTTTATTTTAGCTGGAGCTAGGTGTAGAAACTAGAAAGCCATCAAGAAATCCCCGCAGATGAGCCACAACCATATATAGAGGAGATGGAAAATCTCAGAGACATCATTGAATTGCAAAGGAAGCAATACCAGTTATTTTGTGATTCAATGAACTAATAAAATGTACACAATTTCCATCATTTTTTTGTTTTTGGCTTGCATATTTTTGGACTACCAGAATGTTTGCTGGACTACCTGGATTACAGACCATGAGTTCTAGGGACTACCTTGTGAAAAATGTTAGTGTCTAACCTGCAGTGGACACTTGGCATTTTTTGAAGACCTCTAAAAATGTCTTTGTTGAAAAATTGTTTGATGAGCGAGTCTGCCCTTAAATGACATACGAGGTTGGTAAATCATAAGACAAATCTGCCAGCGAGTATGCGTACCCTAGACATATTTGTCATTTCATCGCTGCCAAAACCTGGTCAGCTCAATTTACTCTAGTCGTTGACAAGCTTTCCATCTCTCAACCCCACATCTGTCAGCTTAATATACTGCCAAAAATAACCCTTGAAGGACAAATAATTGTTTGAAAATATGCTATGTAACAATTTGAATTATTTTGATAGCTTCAATGCTATTAATGCAGTGGTTGAAATTAGCACAAGCCCGCAAATCCTACACTGGTAAATTGTCTTCCGGGCTTGCTCAAATTCTGAATATAATATAGCAGGGCTTGTTTAAAAATATGATTCCTGATGCAATAGTATTAGAATTCGGGCTTGTTCATCCAAAAGTCTAATTTCGATGACTGTCAATGATGTCTGCAAACAAATGTCTTGCTTCATTAGTAAGTTATTAAATATGGAAAAAGGTCTTTGAAATCCTCACCTTGATGTTCTATGTCAGTGACCTCACATTGAAGATTCCAGCCCAGCCAATGTCTGTATGTCACATTGCAGATTCCAGCCTAGCCAATGTTTGTATGTCACATACTGCAGATTCCAGCCTAGCCAATGTTTGTATGTCACACAGCAGATTCCAGCCCAGCCTATGTTTGTATGTCATACCGAAGATTCCAACCCAGCCTATATTTGTATGTCACAAACTGCAGATTCCAGCCTAGCCTATGTTTGTATGTTGTACTGAAGATTCCAACCCAGCCTATATTTGTATGTCACATACTGCAGATTCCAGCCTAGCCAATGTTTGTATGTCATACCGAAGATTCCAACCCAGCCTATATTTGTATGTCACAAACTGCAGATTCCAATCCAGCCAATGTTTGTATGTCACAAACTGCAGATTCCAACCCAGCCTATATTTGTATGTCACACAGCAGATTCCAGCCCAGCCTATGTTTGTATGTCATACCGAAGATTCCAACCCAGCCTATATTTGTATGTCACAAACTGCAGATTCCAACCCAGCCTATGTTTGTATGTCACAAACTGCAGATTCCAACCCAGCCTATATTTGTATGTCACAAACTGCAGATTCCAGCCTAGTCACACAGCAGATTCCAACCCAGCCTATGTTTGTATGTCATACTGAAGATTCCAACCCAGCCTATATTTGTATGTCATAAACTGCAGATTCCAACCCAGCCTATATTTGTGTGTCACAAACTGCAGATTCCAGTCTAGCCTATGTTTGTATGTCACACAGCAGATTCCAGCCCAGCCTATGTTTGTATGTCATACTGAAGATTCTAACCCAGCCTGTATTTGTATGTCACATACTGCAGATTCCAGTCTAGCCTATGTTTGTATGTCACACAGCAGATTCCAGCCTATGTTTGAATGTCATACTGAAGATTCCAACCCAGCCTATATTTGTATGTCACATACTGCAGATTCCAACCCAGCCTATATTTGTATGTCACATACTGCAGATTCCAACCCAGCCTGTATTTGTATGTCACATACTGCAGATTCAAGCCAGGACTTTGTATGTCAGGACAATGTATGTCAATTGCAGATTCCAGCCAGAACTGTGATAATTTATTGTATGTCTAACTGCAGTTTCCAACCTGGTTAACAAAGTGTATAAATCAAATTGCAGGTTCCAGCAAGGACTATGTTTGGGCCATATGGTGGCGTGAAGGTTCTCGATGCTGACCAGGCTCACAGCTCAGGCTACTGCTGGCAGGTAAATAAGATTAAGTGTGAGCGTGTTTAAACTATTATTACACTGATGGAATAGGAACATTTTTTAGCTCAAACAGATCGTTTTATGTCACTGTATTTAGTCATTTCCCTGAAGCTTCCTAAATCTTATTCTTAGTTTTTGTTGACCCTGCATTTATTGAGACATAGTTTTGACCATGGGAGAGACTTGTTATGTTCAGTCAGCAAAACATGTTTGCATAAAGTATAGACCATGCTACAGAAATGTATATATATCAGAATGTCCTGAGATATAAGACGTTTGGCTTGTCATTCATCATAATTAATCAGTCCTTACTACAAACTTTTTTAAAATGTGAGTGATCATTGATAATTTCCTGTAATGAACATATGGTTGTGTAAACCATCGAACTAACAGCCTTCCTGGCTTTTTTCTGTCGATAGATTTAGTTCACACATTGGTCATCACCAAAAGACCCCTTTTTGAGTAAGAATGTCATGGTCAAACAACACAACTTATTTTGGAAATTTATGTTGAAACATGTTTAAAAAAAAAAAGACTGTTAAAAATAAGAGTTTTTATTCTAATTCAGATCTACAAGGAAGGGATACCAAGCCATTTCGTAGATGCAAAGGACAAGGCCACCTCAAACTGGATGAGATATGTGAATTGTGCTAACACAGAGGACCAGCAGAATCTTGTAGCATTCCAATACCAGGGTGGAATATATTACAGGTCCTTCAAGACCATAATACCAGGTAGAGTTTTCTAATGGGTTTTGAACATTGTAGCAAGACCATTACTGTAGGTAGTGGTCTACATGGTAGTGTACTCAAAATTCCTTCAAAACAACTACATCAGGTTGAGTTTGCCTTGGTGTTGCCAGTAACATTTCAATACCAGTTCAGAATTAATTAGAGCTCCATCATAATGCCAGACCATTTTGCCAGGTAAAGTTATCTAAGGTGTGATCAGCTTCCAGTATTAACTTCTGTTTTTTAAGGTCATTTATACCAGGTAAAGTTTTACTACATTCCAGTAACAGTGAGGCATCTTCTACAGAAAACAAGAATTATGTTTCTCCTACATGTCAGAACCATGAAGCCGTTCAAGCTTATTTGATAGCAAACACTTACGTTTGTTAGAATTTATTTATGGTAAGTACACAAAGTGTATGATTTTTTCACATATACCTGTCCTACTTCAGGTATTGAGCTGTTAGTGTGGTACGGAGATGAGTATGCCAGAGAGCTGGGCCTAGTCAGAGACAAGAACCTCCTTTTCAGGCCAAAACAGACACCGAACGGGGGTAAAATTCGTAGAATTTGAATCTTTTTGTATGTTGTACATGCAAAGTCTTGTATTTTCTGAGATAAATGTTTAAATGTAGCTTAATTTATAGAATCACTGTTCCTGATCTTATCAAATATTATCAATAAGTGTTTTATTTAATGAATTTTGAAAATTATGTAACTGTTGAGTCAAAGATCATTTTATCTATTTTCAGTGTGTTACCCCTGTGTATTTTGCAAGGTAGCCTTTTCTTCTGCTGTTTGCTGTGTGAGACATCTAAGGATATCTCATGGTTGTGATAAACTCAGTCAAGATGATCTACAGCAGCTGGACCAGTGGCTGAGACAAAATGACAGAGAACAGTATCAGCAAAATTATAGAAATAGGTCAAAAACAGAGATAACACCAATTTCACTAAGGGAAACCTCTTCCATAGAAACTTGGGAAAACATCAACAATACTAAGTTTGCTTACAATGAGCAATTAGGTTTATCTAATTCAGGAAAGATGTTCTATAACAAACTGAATGTCAACGGTAAGCTTAAATGTACAAATATTTTTAGTTTTAAAGAGAAAAAAATAACATATAAGAAGAGGCCTTACAAGTGTGAAACATGTGGAGCAGCATTTACAGGGAATGGTGATTTACAGAAACACATGAGAATACACACAGGAGAGAAGCCATACAAGTATGAGACATGTGGAGCAGCATTTACACAGGCTAACAGTTTACAGGCACACATGAGAATACACACAGGAGAGAAGCCATTCAAGTGTGAGACGTGTGGAGCAGCATTTACACAGGCTAACAGTTTACAGAAACACATGAGAATACACACAGGAGAGAAGCCATACAAGTGTAAGACATGTGGAGCAGCATTTACACGGGCTGACCATTTACAGGGGCACATGAGAATACACACAGGAGAGAAGCCATTCAAGTGTGAGACATGTGGAGCAGCATTTACACAGGCTGACCATTTACAGGGGCACATGAGAATACACACAGGAGAGAAGCCATTCAAGTGTGAGACATGTGGAGCAGCATTTAAACATTCTTGCAATTTACAGACGCACATGAGAATACACACAGGAGAGAAGCCATACAAGTGTAAGACGTGTGGAGCAGCATTTACACAGAAAGGTGATTTACAGAAACACATGAGAATACACACAGGAGAGAAGCCATTCAAGTGTGAGACATGTGGAGCAGCATTTACACAGGCTCACCATTTACATGGGCACATGAGAATACACACAGGAGAGAAGCCATTCAAGTGTGAGACATGTGGAGCAGCATTTACACAGGCTAACAGTTTACAGGCACACATGAGAAGACACACAGGAGAGAAGCCATACAAGTGTGAAACATGTGGAGCAGCATTTACACAGGCTCCCAATTTACAGGCACACATGAGAATACACACAGGAGAGAAGCCATACAAGTGTGAAACATGTGGAGCAGCATTTACACAGGCTCCCAATTTACAGGCACACATGAGAAGACACACAGGAGAGAAGCCATACAAGTGTGAGACATGTGGAGCAGCATTTACACATGCTAACAGTTTACAGGCACACATGAGAAGACACACAGGAGAGAAGCCATACAAGTGTGAGACATGTGGAGCAGCATTTACACATGCTAACAGTTTACAGGCACACATGAGAAGACACACAGGAGAGAAGCCATACAAGTGTGAGACATGTGGAGCAGCATTTACACGGGCTGACCATTTACAGGGGCACATGAGAATACACACAGGAGAGAAGCCATACAAGTGTGAGACATGTGGAGCAGCATTTACACATGCTAACAGTTTACAGGCACACATGAGAAGACACACAGGAGAGAAGCCATACAAGTGTGAGACATGTGGAGCAGCATTTGCAGACAGTAGTTCATTCTGTAAACACAGGAGATTACACACATGATAACCTGTTGACTGTGCAAGCAATTATTGCAATTAACGTATACTTTTTAAGGCAAAAATACCCGCGTTTCCGGTAACTCGACTCTCTTTTTTTTATTCGACCCTTACAATTGTTTTAGGTGAAAATTTAAAAAGGAATGCATCGTACGTTTTTTCGTTGTTTCGTTGTAACTGTTTCCGAATCCTTTGTGATCCGGAGAATAAACACCCAATACCTGATCTACATTACCGAGACGCTTTGTTATAAAAAAACAAAATGGCGGCGCCCATACTTCAGAATAAGTGAACATTTTGCGGCTTAAAATTCTTTAGATCTTTTCTCAACCTATTGAAAATAATAGCGTAGTATTGCCAACATTTCTTCCTGTCCCTAACCCTGCTCCGCTAAAAGCCAAAGGGAATTGGGGACATGCTATAGGCTTATTAGTCTCGGTAAATGTTTCGCTAGATCGTTAAAATTGCGGTCATTTAACAATGCTGTTTATCTGATTGATTTATGACACGCTTAGACATAAGATAGTTGACCCGATGCAACACATTATTGCATGATTCTAAAATTTGAAATCAAAACTAAAAAAATCAGATGCCCTATTTTTTCAGTATGAAACCGGACATACACATTTTTAGTCCTTAAGTTTATAACATATTATGACTAGGGGTTGCGGTTTTTGTTTGTTTCTTTTTTTTAAATACAATAAAGTAAATTCATTATTTTATGCATTTTGTCATTATTTTCACCTTACTTATGGCTCGTAAGCACTTATACTGACATGTATTAAATTATGTACTTGAATATCTGCCTGTAATGCTTTACTGTTTTTTATTTGTTGTGATTTTAATCGTTTTACTTCGAGCAGGTATTGTACATGAACATTTACATTTATGTCGACACGGACGTTTAAACTAAAAATATGTGATGTTGATTACACTGCATGTGGTTTGTGTTTACAGTTAAAGGTTACTTAATTTAAAGGATTGTTCTCAAGAACCGAACAGTTGGTTCTATATTTGTAAGTTATTTCAAATAAAGGTTTAATTTCAAATAAAGGTCTCAATTGTATTGTTGTTGGTGACAGCTGCATGTTGTCAGGGCGCAGCTAAGCTCTCTATTCATGTGCATTCATAATTGTGTTAGGGATTTTTGCGGCATGCTCCCTCGGACAAGTTTGAAAAAGATGGTGCATTCTGGGTGTTCTGAGATGCGTTATTTAGTACCGGGAAATTGCCAGTTTTAGGATCACGTAGTCAAGTACGCTTACTGCAACTTTGTCTGTTATATTTATGTCAGAATCGTGTGGATTCAGTCGCGTACTCGTGTATAGGCAGCTACGCGTAAGTTACATCCAATGGTCAATTTGTAGGTCATGTCCGGTTAAGCAGTAACATGACAAATCAAAAGATTGAAGTTATTTTGTAAAGAATATAAGTCAAATATTCTACCCAATCTGTATGCAACTTGGTCAATCAAAGTCCTGTTAATCTTCTCCTGTTGCATACATGTACTAATACACGGCCTCGAAATGCCAGCTCCCCCACTTAACGGTGGTACAAAGAAATGAGATGTCGACACTTCTGTGGTGAAGCTGCTATCTATGTTCACATGAACACGTGAGTACGGTTTCTCCGATTTTCAAAATATGTTCGTTAAATAAAATTATCAAATAAAATATAAAACAAACTCACGTGTGTTCGTGTGAACATAGGTACCAGCTCCACCATGGAAGTGTCAAATCTCAATGCTTAAAAAGAGCTCGTTCGCTAAGCTCACTCCGCCCATTCTTAATCATTAAGATTTAACTTCATGGCAAAGTTTTGCTAATTTGTGTTTAACCTTCGCAGCCATTACAAATTACAACATTTCCAAACTCAACATGATCTCCTTTAATGATGTAAATTGCATCTTATTACTTGATTTTTTATGTTCATTTTTGTTACCTCTGTATATATCGAAAGTAAACCGCTCAAACCTAATTTAATTGTTATTTGTAAAATAATTTAGAAATAAATTGAAGGTTAAATACATTTGAAAAAGATGTGAAAAACAACAACAGACAACTGAATTCACATATACAATATCATACATGCATTGTTTGCAATTGAACTGATTTATTTCTGCTGTTCACAAATATATGTGGGCCAATGACGAATGACTTGTACCCCATTTACTGTAGCTTCATATTATGCGCAACATATTCATCGCTGAATACAATTTTTTTTTCGGTCCAAGTGATTAGGCATTTGGCGCACCTCGGCCATATTCCAGCGAAAACCCCGGTTGCCTTAAATGAGCGGTTTACTTTATCAGAAATCTACATTTAATTATGCTGCAAGATGATCGCATATAGTAATTTCAATGTAGTTCAACTTTTTGACTTGACTCAATGGAAATTGGGCGAGGAGTTGCAGTACTAAATGAATCCAAACTCAAATATGTATACGACAGGTCAAAAGGAAATTTACATTGGATCTATTACCTCTTCCTCTCTTTTTTAAAGTTCTTATATACAGCCAAAGAAGCACAATTCAGTAACTTAATGGGCGTTTTCTCTTGCAAAATTAGATCGAAACCGGTTTATTGAAAATAGCTTAACATTAGTATAAATGAACTGATATAAAGATGCCATCCAAGTAACTATATTATGCAATCGTACCGTGGTAATAATATTCTAAAAATCTATGATTTTAATTTGTTGAATCAAAGTACCCTTAAAATTCATCTGCCGGTGCACTAATATTTATGTACACCCAAACATTGATTTTTTCCTTGCTATTATGAAATATTCACACCTGACTATATTAAGGGCGGAGCAAGTTAGTTAATTGGTTACACAAATGTCTGTCAATCCAGGGATCGCAGGTTCGATTCACAACCAAAGAACTAAAACAATACAAATCGTCTTCCGGTAGGTATGCTTATTTGGGGGTCCCACATGTTATACATTGGCCAGTGTGTACACCACGTGATAATTAAAATAACGTCATTTATCCATTAAAATGGAATGCATCATTTTGATTCGAATGAAGACTTAAAACACAGATAACTTATTTTTCACCATTTTATCTGACACAAAGAGCAGTCTATGTCGATTAAAACCCCCGTCTTTGTTCTACTACCGGAGTTCGATTAGGTGATTAGTTTCCTGAAACACTTCGACAAACTGTTTCCAAAATAATGTTAATGACAGTGCTCTATCAGGCGGCGGTTTTGTGAAACGTTCTGTCAAGTGTTCTAAGAAACCAAACTCAATCAAACTAGTGCCCCTAATACCGAATGCGGGGATATGTTAGGACGTAGACCCTATTTCATTTCAAATAGTGAATAAATATAAAAGGTTATGTCTGTTTAAAGTTTTCATTTGAAGAAAATATTGCCGTCTGAGATTGCGTTTATGATGTAATTTATCACGCGGTATACACACTCTTGGTGCATGTTAAAGAAAACAAGGGTGTGCCCAACCAGATGTCTGCAATATGCTCTTAAAACATAACGTGACTAACACTCTTATCTGAGAACTAACCGAATAGGGCCTTGCCCGAGTTCGAGAATAAGTAAGCCAATATGTATAAGCTAAGTGTTCATTTTGGCGAGCTTTCCCGTGTCGGTACATCGCCAAATTAACATGTTTTCGTAATTTTCGCTCGTGCCTCCGCTATTGGATCGCTGGGCGGTTTCCGACGAAAACAACCGCGAATTGCCTGAGTGGCCAATACGTCAGCCATTCAAACATATAAATATCTATCATGTGTTTCCGATACGAACTGAAAAATCCAACCAAGGACACGCGCGTAAGCCAGTAACGAGGCTTGCCGAGGGTCGGATCTTTCGAACCGGACCGGAAAAAAAAACATGATTGATATTTATCTTGCATACCTAAAATAATGAATTTGTGGAAAACTTGACGTAGAAAACACACTTTAGTACTTCTCCAAAAAGCGCCTGCGACGTTGTGTACTGACGTCATAAAGCGCAGTAGTTTTAAATATTTATCGACGTCAAATAGTTCCTTTAAAATCGCGCTTTTGCGATTATTTATTTTCAATTTTAATGAAAAGTATTGTATACTTATATTTTTGATTGCGCTTTTTGAAATAGCATAATATACTTTTCATAAATCATACAATTAAAGAAAAAAAGAAGTGGCGGTTGTTGCGCATGACTC
The DNA here is from genome assembly GCF_026914265.1 of Mya arenaria. Taxonomy (NCBI): domain Eukaryota; kingdom Metazoa; phylum Mollusca; class Bivalvia; order Myida; family Myidae; genus Mya; species Mya arenaria. The sequence goes on along the minus strand of NC_069137.1, from coordinate 48,295,203 downwards.
ATTTTACATGGGGGTTGTTAAGATGAGCTCTTCCAGCATCGGTCACATGACCGGAAACACGTCCGGTACGCAAGAATTAGGCATGTCGACCAATTAGTATGGTATTTATAATCGATTATTTTAAAAACTTTCGTTGGTTTGAAAAAGATTACATCCTTAAATGACTTCTATAATAGTTTATGATAAGCAAGTCATATCTAGCTGGCTAAATAGTGATTAAAGCTGCACCCTCATATTCGACAGTTTTATATTTTGACTCAAAATCACATGATTTTGTCATCCATGCATTCAATTTAGTCATAATACAATAACTCACAAAAGAATAGACATGAATCTTCGTGGAAAACAGCCAAAACATTCATATTGCTTTTGGTGTTAGTAACGCCTTTTGCCTTTGAACATCCCTATTGAATTTGGGACTAAAAAGGTTCGGTTAGGGTTACATTCATTTCAAAAATAGTTAGGGTAGTAGGCTTTTTTATGACTGCGCGTTATACATGTATAAGAATCTCATTTCCATCATGGAAAATGGCGTTAAAGTAATATTCTGTATAAAGCATTGAAGGTTTTAAACTACATATTGAAAAGCAATAAAAAACGGTAGGGTCGGCGCCTTTCTCGCAGGTAGGGTCGGGTTACCCGAACCAAGTGTATTTTTAGGCCTTTATATATGATCAATGCGATCTTATCTTACATTTAATGGTTCCAAAGTTCCAAACACATACGGAATATGGATAATTCTGAGATAATAAAAAACAACAACAATACACAATCATTTTCTGAAAGTGTAGCTTTAAGTTATGTGTCTGTACGGATTCCTGTGCGTTGAATTTCGTTGTATATACAAACGGTGAACCATTCCGTCTGAAAAGTTTTTCGTTTAAGTACGTGGCATCCGATAATAATTAAATTGTTGATGACAAATACGTACAAGAAAATTAACATTACGACCAAACCCACAGGCATGAATTAATCACATATCCGCTTAACACATGTTCTTCAATTGAAAGTAACGTTTCTATCCGTACTGATAAATAACTTCATCCCTTCAGCAAGTTTTGATCAGTTGTATCAAATATCAAGTATAATACACTGTGGTGAAAACATGATTGTTATGAAAGATAAACTGCATTAATTTAGTTTAACAATGATGATAGCTATCAAGCAGGTGCTGTTTTTCACTATCGGGTATATTTACGTTCGTAGATGACACCTCTGATGTCATGATTACGAACAATGTCAAGTCTAAGTTCAAACTACAATTCTTCAGTGCATTGGTTTGTTTTCTTCTAGTTAAGTTTAAATGATGAAAATGCTGAATATTGTTCCTTTTTTAGTGATGTTCAATTATTTACATATATTTATGTATTACTTCTGGTAAAAAGACGATTTTTGTTAATTATTAATATTCAGCTTTTTTAGCAGAACATATATATCCAGATTGTCTCAAGTCGGCTTTCCTTGCAAACGAAGAATAAGACTGTTTTCAAATCACTTATTTAACTTGTGTGCTTTGAAGTTAACATTGTATTGTAAAATTGTCAATATATATCTATACATTTCAAAAAAATAAAAAATTGTCATGTTACTTATTAAAAAGATGACAACAAATAAATCCAGGCAAACGCACTGTGGAATAGTACTCAGTGCATAACAGCATTCACCGCCCCAATATTAGGTATTTTTTCGTTTTCATTAAATTTATTCATATAAAACAAACATGAGGGTGGGGTGTAGCGCCCCACCAAAAATGCACCAAGAAAACACAATAACAAAACTAACTGAAACACACACACAAGAAAAAGTTTTGCCAAAGCCGGATTTAACTACACCAATGTAGGTAAAAAGGTGACATATATTTTAGTTGTGGAAAGACATTGTTTCAGTTGAAGTCATCCGATAACTAGCCATGGTCAGAGCATAGTTAGCATTCAAAAGATTCTGGGTATAAAATATGGTTGGAGGAGACCCGTTTCCGTGGCCTAGTGGTAAAGACGTCCGCCTACGGAGCGGGAGGTAGTGGGTTCGATCCCTGGCCGCGTCATACCGAAAGACGTTAAAAGTTGGTACAAGTAGCTCCCTTGCTTGGCGCTCGGCATTAAAAGGGTAGTGCTTGAAAAAGTGGTGCCGCTGCTTTACACCGAACGCGTTAAAGAACCAAGAGGTATCTTCGCAAAGAGATAGGGTATCGCACCCGGAACTCTTGTAGCTCACTCTGTGTCTTCAAGTCTTCCGATGTCTGGATTTGACTGAGAATTGCTGTCACATCTATTTCATGTCGTTTATGGCATCTACACACAATTAAAGTCGTGATGGCGTCACGGCGGTGGTCAAGCCATAATGCAGCTAATTAACCCCCCCCCCCCCAATCTTGATGGACACATTTCCAACGTTTGTAAAAGGACATTGTTGTTACGGATGTCCATTTGATTAGTTTAGTCAAACAGACAGTATAATCAGTGTATTAAGTTAAGAGTTGGCCATAAGCAAATTCTAAAAGTCTAAAAGTTCGTTGCGTCCTGGTAGACTCAAATTTGGGTCCGTGGTATCATGTCAAAGAAAATATCGTTTTATTATAACGTTTCGTCATAAAATGAGTCTCAATTCCAAAGCTTTAGACTTTACTGTCAATTAATTTAACCTTAGATCAATAAATACAACTCTAAAAAACTACATTTAATCTGAGAGTAGGATTATATTGTCCGAGATATAATTAATGATAAACTTCAAAAATATACGAACTACTTCAACTGATGTACCGGCTTACATCCGAGGTTGTTTTCGATAAAACGGCCAAGGAGTTCCGAATGTGCAGTACTATCCTACAACCGATTAGATAATCCCCACAAATATATAGAGAATCACATGTTTATGTCATTCTGTTATGTAAAAGAGTGCAGAACTTGTTTACTTGCATTGATAAAATCAGCGTACGTGAGAAAGTAAAACGAAATTTGTTTTTAACAAAATTATAATCTAAAAGTCAAATACCGCTTGTTACAAAACATGAACAGAACTGTTTTAAAGTATCAATTAGTTCTCTTTTCATGTTTGCCCTTATTGACAAACAAATGCAAATGAATGTGAATCATGCCCAAAGCTCTTTATAACGCACGACAATAGGTAATAATAAATATCAAATAACCACTCATGCTTCAGCCAGCCATACCCTTAAATACATTATCTCCATAATGAACGATTTACCCGTATCATGTATCATAAATCGTGCCTGCCAGTGCGCTATTCAACTTCACCAAATACTCATTCGTAAGTACTCGACCGCCTCCGTGTTTACTCGGTTTCTTCCGATAAATACAATAGTGCCGATGACTGTCGGGGTAACCTAGTCCCAAATACGTACATCTTTGCGCATCTACGTCATTCACAGATGTGCTATTTCTCGTCGCCTGCATTATAATACTGGTAATTTATATTCATGGGTGGAAGTGACACGGAAAATCGGGTGGTTCGCCTGGGTATATAAATGTTCGTCCTACTTCGAAAGTTATCAGATTGGCCGGACAGTGCGTCTATGACCAATCAGTCTTATGGTTGACCGCAGTAAAATTAAAGGAGAAATAAACGTAATAAAAGTCAAAAAAATAATAATTTAATTTTCGAGGACAGAGTAATTTTCAAAAATTTCATTTCAAAAGTAAGCTATTGAACATCAACAATCCAAGATGGACAGATTTTCGTCAAATGTATGGTTGTTGGTTACGATTCTCTCAATCGGAAGTCTACCAGAGGTGAAAGGCCACGGGATGCTCTGGGATCCACCCCAGAGGTCCACAGCTTGGCGGCGTGGGTATCCACTTCCAGTTGAAGACCGGAACTACAACGACAATGAACTATTCTGTGGTGGCAGAACTGTAAGTATCTATACCTTAGTATATTAAAATTGCATTTGCAAGTGAAAAATGAGTGACTATCACTAGTTAGGGGAAAGCCTTTTAACATTCGCCCGTATCTCTAATAATTTGCAGACGAGAAACTGATTGATTAACCTGGGCTGGTATTCGATATTAATCTGAATTGGACATAAAAATGGTATAGTTAATCGGATTTTCTAGTCATTGATAACTGACCAATACGTGAATAGACTCAATATTGAATACCATAAGATTGACTTAAGTTAGATATTTAATACCACCACGGTATTATTTTCAAACAAAGAATTGCTAATCACGATAGGTTCACATTCAATGAAAGTTTGGCAGGCTCGTCGTGATTAATAAAAACCGTTAATAATGTCGTTTAGATATTCGTATACTTCGTTTCTTGTTGTCTGACAGCGTCATTCGATATCTTAGCAGAATATTGTGCATATTTGCCTTAAAAGTTAAATGCGTCCACGAAAGATTTTGATTAATTAATAGCATTTTCAATGATTTTACATTTAATACACGTTTTGGCTAACATTGATTAAACCAATAGTTAAGATGTTTTATTCAAACTACTGTCCATGCTTGTTTTTATTTTGTCTATTAAACAGTGTGTGTTTACCACGTGGTAAATTGCGTCGGGGTGGGGGGGGGGGGGGGGGGATATAGAAAGATTATACTAGGCCTTTAAAATACATGAAGTGGCAGCCGATTAAAGGGTTTTTTTTCAGAAAAGAGGGCCAATTTCTATGCGAACGTAGCGTCATTTCGCAAATAATGTCGTTGAAATTTTGTCTATGTCATGTGAGAGTGCAGCTTTCAAGAACAACTGTATAACCTGAATAGTTCTCTATTTTCTAGGTCCAATGGGAACAAAATAAAGGGAAATGTGGAGTATGTGGTGACAATTACGCTGATGACATCAAAGACAACGAAAGCATAAACGGAAAATACGTCATCAACCGGAGCATAACCGGATATTACGTCAGAGGTCAGACGATTGATGTCACGGTGAAGCTGACAGCCAATCACAAGGGATGGTGGGAGTTTAAGTAAGCATAAATATTGTACAAAAAAACCCGTCCGGACATATTTTTGCTCAACTATGAACGCATAATCAATTATATAGCATTTCTTATTAACTTATAGCACTTCTCGTTTGTATTCTTTTATCTCAATGTTACCCGCTAGAAAATTATAACCCGCTAGCGCACTGTTACCCGCTAGCGCGCTATTACCCTCAAGCTCACTGTTACACGCTAGCGCACTGTTACCCGCTAGCACACTCTTACCCACTAGCGCAATTTTACCCGCTAGCACACTCTTACCCACTAGCGCACTGTTATCCGCTAGCACACTCTTACCCACTAGCGCACTGTTACCCGCTAGCACACTCTTACCCACTAGCGCACTGTTACCCGCTAGCACACTCTTACCCACTAGCGCACTGTTACCCGCTAGCACACTCTTACCCACTAGCGCACTGTTACCCGCTAGCTCACTTATACTCGCTAGCTCACTGTTACCCGCTAGCGCTCTATTACCCGCTAGCATACTATTACCAGCTATCTCACTGTTACCCGCTAGCACATTTTACCCGCTAGGGCAATATTACCCACAAGTTCACTGTTACCCGCTATCGCAATGTAACCTGCAAGCTCACTATAATCCGCTGGCTCACTGATACCGGCTAGCGCATTGTTACCCGCTTACGGAAATGTACGATGCGATACCTGGTTTAGTTTAAACTTTATTAAATTTACAATGTTAGAAAATGTTTGATTAATTCACACACTAAAGTCAGTGCTGTTGGCATAATGTTGCATGCGAGTGTGGTCTTGTGTTGTGGGAAACCGAATAACTTGGAGAAAATCCACTTGTCAGGCTTGGTGACCACTAACTAAACTCACATGCGCCAACCCGAGAATCGAACATGTGTCGTCTTTGTTCGCCTTAAATTCGGCCGGCAGTGTTGCTTTGAGTGTTCCCTTCAAGAGAGACACTATATAGAATAAATAATGTCTTCATGTATTGGTATAAAATAACTAAACTTTCAACCATGTCAGAATCAAACTGCAAAGAAAGGAATTGTTTGAAAATGATATAATTTTGGTTAATTTTGTACTTTTTTGAGTACCTTAAAACGGAGAAAACAAACAATTATATTATTATTATAAAAAGGATATTCTCCATCCACTTCAGATTATGTCCCCTAGAAAACTACAACACTGTCGTAACACAGGAGTGCTTGGACGAGCACATTCTGACCTTCACCGACGTGGGAGAGACTCGGCTCTACCTGGCAGATAATGGATTCACCGAGTCAAAGAGTTACAAGGTGAAACTTGATCTGCCTGATGACGTCACGTGTGATAACTGTGTGCTTCAGTGGAAATACTATACTGGTAAGGGAGATGACTTTGAAATCTGAATTTAGCCATCATATTGTTATTTTCAATGAAATTAAGTCGAAGTACGTTCCACTTAGTACGGATAAGCATGGAATTTGGTACATTTCTTCATAAATTTTCATAACGCATATACTTGAGTGGAAAGTTCCACAATATTACATTTAACATTCTAAGAAGAAGCTGTCCTTGAAAAGCGGTTGGTATATATGTGCTTCAAACCATTTACTATAGTTATCCAGTTTCTCTTTCAATTCACTTCAATATGACAGGGAACAGTTGGGGATGCAGCATTAGTCCTGATGGCGAAAAGGAGTGTTGTACCGGATGCGGGGGTGGACAGGAGACTTTCCAAAACTGCGCGGATATAAAAATTTCCGGTTCCGGTTCTCAGAGCACTTCCGGCCCGACAGAGAAGACCACCAAGTCAGCCACGTTGACCGCTCTTACTTCTGGATCCACCTCATGGGCGTCAACAACTACTGACAGTACATATACAACAGCACCACCACAAACTACGACTACAACAACATCAACTACGTCGTCAGCAGCTTCAACTACTACTACTTCACCAACAGCACCAAGCGTTCCTTCATCAACAGATGACCGAACAACCCAACCAAGCTACAACAAATCATGTCACGCTATTGGCGCTTATTCATCTCAGCCAGGAATGAACCAATGGTGCGTCACCAACTGCAACGCAACGCCATCTTTCTGCCCGCTCACCTGGTGCGAATGTGTTGAAGCTAAAACTACAACAATGTCGCCGCCAGTTCCACCACGTGATACCACAGACTGCCATGCAATTGGCTCTTTCGCCTCCCGTCTCGGCATGGACCAATGGTGCACGGACAACTGCAACGCCACACCAACCAACTGCCCTAACACCATGTGCTCGTGTGCTGCAAAATGAGGAGAAACCCAAGAACGCGTCATGCTGCCAAGAGTAATTTTGACAATTTCTCCGGTATTGCATCTGCACGTCATGAAAATCGCGTTTATATTGGTTTTGTTTCCGGTACATCTATTTTGATTGGTGAAGGGATTTGTGTTCTTTAACTTTCTATTTCGTTTATACACGTTTTTTTCAATTTATGGTCATTTTGATTGATCTTTGATTTTGTGCAATATTGTGAAGCTTAACCATACGGTCGCTTAAAGCTGCACCCTCACAGATTGAACGTTCGTACAACTTATTTATTGTTCTTGGAACGAGCCAAATTTCGCGAAAATTCATGGAAACCAGTTCTTTAAGACTGCTGACAAAAAATCAGATCGCAAATTTTTATATTTAAGTTCAAAAATTGATGTTTATGCATTTTTCTTAAACCGTTAGTAACGCTTTAAGCCATACAACATCAATTTTCGAACGGAAATTTGAAAATCTACGATATGATTTTTGTCAGCAACCTTTTTTTCATTGGTTTGCTGCTACTGCTACTGCTACTGCTACTGCTACTGCTGATGCGGTTACTACTGCTACTTCTACTACAACAACAGCAACTACTACTACTACTACTACTACTACTACTACTACTACTACTACTACTACTACTACTACTACTACTACTACTACTACTACTACTACTACTACTCTACTACTACTACTACCACTACTACTAATGAAACTAAATTTAGTATCATTGAGTCATTCATATCTTTAAAAGGAAAACTGTAATTCACTTTTTGCCAGCTTGTGACTTAATAAGACCGTTTGACTTAAAACTTAAAGACTTGACACAATTCACAACTCATTGTGTTGAACAAGATTCATAAATCATTTTAAAATATTTCACTCAATGCAGATACATTTTTGGTGCATAAATCCGTATTTGTTCTAGTGCATGTATTTTGGGCCCGATAAAGATCGAAGTATCTATCAAACAAAAGCGTCTCCAATACACATCACCATACAAAATGCAATACATTGCTAACCATGCGTCGTGCAATACCGTGCTATTTATTCTATTTTATTTCTTTGTTTCTTTTACATATTATATAAAATTGTGTTTAATAAAATCTTCAATATAGCCAACTCAAATGCATTGTTTGTATTGTCTTCCATTTGAAAAGTAAAGGAAGGGTGAGTGTGTGTGTGTGTGGGGGGGGGGGGGGTGCAATTATTAAGGAAATGGCGACGGAGCGGGCGGGGTATAACGGTAACGGAAGGGCTATTAACGACGATGGGATAGTGGAACAACGGTGACGGAGGGAGCGGGGATATAACAGTGATTGAGGGGGCGGGGATATAACAGTGATTGAGGGGGCGGGGACATAACGGTGATTGAGGGGGCGGGGATTTAATGGTGATTGATGGGGCGGGGATATAACGGTGATTTAGGGGGCGGGGATATAACGGTGATTGAGGGGGCGGGGATTTAATGGTGATTGATGGGTCGGGGATATAACAGCGATAGAGGTGGCGGTGACATAACGGTAATTTAGGCGGCGGGAATATAACGGAGATGTAGGGGGCGGGGATATAACGGTGATGGAGGGGGCTGGGATAAACGGTGATTGAGGGGGCTGGGACATAACGGTGATTGAGGGGGCGGGGATATAACAGTGATTGAGGGGGGGGGGTATTGCGGGGATATAGCGGTGATAAAGGGGGCGGGGATATAGCGGTGATGGAGGGGGCGGGGGTATTAAGGTGACGGAAGGTCTATCAACGACGACGGAAAGTTAAAAATAGTGAACAAGAGGGCGTGAGTATAAAGCTGGCATAGGCCTTTCAAATACGGCGGGCATAACAGCAGCCAAGGATTTAAGGTTAAATGTTAACAGAAGGACTATAAACAACGACGTGAATTGTTTCAACCGTGATGGAAGGGCCGGTATTTGAAGGGTGGCGGGAGGGCTATCACCGACGACGGGAATGGTAACAACGGTGACTGAGGGACGGAATTTCAAGGGTGACGGAAGGGCTATCAACCAAGACGGGAATGATAACAACGATGACTGAGGGACGGGAGTTTAAAGGTGGCGGAGGTGCGGGAGTTCAAGGATGACGAAGGTGGGGGGGGGTTCAAGGGTGACGGAAGGACTACCAACGATGACGTGAATTTTAGCAACAGTGACTGAGGGGCGGGAGTTCAATGGTGACAAAAGGGCTATGAACGACGACGGGAATGGTAACAACGGTGACAAGGGGGGGGGGAAGTTTAATGGTGACTAGCGGCGTACCTGCCCATACGCCTATACGCCCGTGCGTATAAATGAAAATAAGGACTTGGAGAACTAAAAATGGTTTTAGGGGGGTACATGGACTAAAAATCGAACCCTCACCCGGGTGAGGGCTAGACTATACACAAATGACGAACACATATATAATAATTTGTAATCATGTATTTTCGACTTTTACGAATAGATAATTAATGTTTTTACTGTAATTTTGTAACTTGTTTTTATTATAAAAATCACTCAAAGTGGCTCTGCGAGCACCCCTAAATACATTTATTTCCGTACCCCCACCTGCAAGAGGGGGACACACCCAGGTCGTATATCTCAAAATAGCCCAGGAACGCCCCTGGTAACGGAAGGGCTATCAACGACGACGTGAATTGTAGCAGCGGGGACCGAGGTACGGGAGTTCAAGGGTGACGGAAGGGCTATGTACGACGACGTGAAGGGTAACAACGGTGACTGAGGGACGGGAGTTCAAGAGTGACGGAAGGGGTTGGATTCAAGGGTGACGGAAGGGGCGGGAGTTCAAGGGTGACGGAAGGGGTGGGAGTTCGAGGGTGACTGTGGGGTGGGAGTTCGAGGGTGACTGTGGGGCGGGAGTTCAAGGGTGACTGAGGGACGTGAGTTCAAGGGTGACGGAAGGGCTATCAACGACGACGGGAATGGTAACAACGGTGACAGGGGGACGGGAGCCGACATGAGGGGCAGACACCTTGAGGGGATGATAAGAATGCCGGCAGTACGGTTAGTGACTGGGAATGCGGCGATTACAATACAAAAGACGTGTGTCATGCAATTGTAGTGAACATTTTAGCAATGAAAATAGCGTGATATTACAAGGAAAAGCATAACAGAAAATATAGTCATAACGTCCGGATCACATGGACTGTCTGTTTTAGAAACATCAAGTATAATTAGCACCTACTAAGCTTTAGTGAAGTGGAAATCAATTAAACTATTTTTGTTTCTGTCTTTGTTAAGAATATTAAGCATTTTAAATGGGGAAGTTATTGCAAAACGCGCACAAAAAAGTAAGACAAAGTGACAAAGAGGGGAATATTTTTATAAATTGACCAATGAAATTAGGTTTTCGAACATAAATGGGTAAAAACGAAAATAGTGTTCTTACATGATTAGCCATTTTATGCTTGAAAGCGATTATTTGCCTTAAAGGTTCATTGTGTTCGACTGGATAAGTACGTAAACTTAAGGGCAAATGAAATAATACTTGTTGTTGTTTTTACACATTTATCTACGTAGACAATGGTATCCATTGTTGAAAAAAAGTTACTGCGATTGGTCGGTTTTGTATTAATCGCTTAAGCTAGGGATTGACAATGACCTCCTCAAGACATTAAAGCAACTTGACAAGTCCTTGACATTGTCCCATTATCTGGTTCATGCACTTAGGCGAAAACAATAGTTCTTTGTTTCCAACAAAATCGCCAACAATATGGTAGGTAGGTTGGCATAACTTTTTCTATTTTTATTATTATTATAAAAAAAAATATTTAATTTTTAGAAATGAAATGGTAAAATTTAAACATTTTTGCTCAAAAATGAAGATCTTTTTCGGAAATTACGGGGAAAAAACACTACGGCAAAAAAGAGTGAAGGGTGTGGATGGTCGGGTTACTGTAAACAAACAATTTATTTTTACGCCTTATGATCATTTCTTCCATATCATATTTTGTCGATTAAAACGGAATATTAGTTTTTATGGAAAACATATCATAAAACTCATAAGAGGTAAACAATTAAGAACTAAATAACATGAATTTTATTATATGCGAGGGTAGATATTTTTTATATTCGACACACAATAGAATTCAAATTCGTTTCATAAATGAATAAAGTAGTGGATTTAAAGTGACACTCTTATTCAAAATCAGTTCATACAAATGTAAAACAATTATAAATATTGAGAGATACACTGTCAACTACTTACTAAATAATACATTTATGGAAACTATTAATTACTATTTACACTATTATAACCATGTGTTAAATAGCTGAAAATCGCAAAAATATTAAATGATTGGTGAATGCTAAAAGACTAACTGCGCTATGGTTTTATAAGCTAGCAATACCGTGTTTTCTGCACATTTCTTTTAAATTATACTCGGTATCCTTCATAAGCATCATAGTTTTCGACATTTGTTCATCCTTTTTGGTATATTGAAACAATTTGATTCAATGTTTTAAATCTTACTTGGGAGTAATAGTGCATCTTGAATAGTATAAGTCAGTATATATACTGTACATGGATTACAATATCGGTTTAATATGACCTCAAAATGACAGATATGTGCATTAATCGTAAATTGTATACTGCATCGAACTAAACAAATAACCGTTTATTTGGTTTGGTTATTTGTTTATGTAAAATCATTCCTGTTTTAGGTACGGTTAGCTAATATAGACATGTATTTACTCTGGTATATATGGCTAAGTATACAGAGAGTGAGTTTAAGAGGCGGTTGGACTTATGGGTGCATTATTTGTATGCATACTCCCTCAAAACCAGAGAAAGTGGTGATTTTAAAGTGGGTAGGAGTCTGAGTGTTGCCCCCCCCCCCCCAAGCCCAATCATTGAGCTATTTTAAGTCTTAAATGTTCAATGGTGCGTTTTGGTGAAATTGATTTATTTCTTTATCTAAGATTGATATTAAAACAAGTTGTTTTGTACATTTAAGGGGAGTGGGTCCTTCAAAGTCCGAGTCTGCTTGGGGTCAATTACTCCATGCAATCATTGGAATTGCCTTCGATCAGGACACTGTTTAAACGGGATTGCTATATCGAATGATATATATTTGTAGAAATGGCATTAAAATACAACGTAAGAAACATGTTTTTTTTTTTTCGAAAATCAATATCCAAAGTCACAAGAGGCAAGCAACTAAGAACTTCAAGTCATACATTTACTAATGTTTTATTAATTATTGATATTTTATATATTAATTTTAATTTAGATTTTGTTAATATTTCATCGAACGAAAACAATCTTAATAGACTATTATAAATTTGTTAAACTTATTTGGGTGCGTGCATCAGTGGAGATTGTATAGAATATCTCTTAAAATAATATAATTATATAGCCAGTTCAACATTCATCAATATTGACCCTAGCAAGAGAAAATATAGCCGCCATTAAAGAAAAGATAACAATCACGTGTATTCAACATTACGTCATTAAACAGTGTGAAATCCGGCTAGTAGATTGGTATCAGGCCAAAAACAAGGGACCGGTCTCTCTGGGTGACCAAAATGTGACTAAGTACAACCTGTGATTGGATCTCGCAAGATAAACAAACGGAGGTGGCTTTTATAAATATCGGATGATATTAAGTTGTTCTTTCCGTAGCTTTGTGTACCAAACTGTGTCATCAGATTAGTTCTTGAAAAATATAAGTGACATTGATCGTACTTGTAGTGTAACGAAAAATGTAAAATTTATGACGGACTCTGTTGAGACTTTTGTCTGAAAGTGTTATTCAAGTTTCGTGTGTTTACAAAACGTTCGATTTATTGAATTTTTGAATAAGAGAATAACGTCAACTGAATAAATTTAAAGAATTATACAAGCGCAATATCTTAAAACCATGCCGAAGTTAATTTGATTGGAAAGAGAGCTACATGTATTTATTTTCCTAAAGTCAAACGAAATTTAAAGGACAATATCGCATAAACAAAGAAAGAAGGGCTGCGGTGAGTGTCATTTAAAAAAAAAATACTCAAAATTGAAACGATATGTTTACAGACAAAATTTCTCGTTTTTTGCTTGTAACGGTCGCTGTGGTAACATTACGCGAGGTCAAAGGTCACGGGTATATGTATGATCCCCCGCAAAGGTCCTCTGCGTGGAGGTTGGGCTTCAACACGCCCGTCAACTACCAGGATAACGAACTGTTCTGTGGTGGAGCGTCCGTAAGTATGATTTAATTCTTTTTCGAGACGATTGTTTTACGGCTTAAAGGGCTTGTTTTAGGAATGTTTGGCATGACAACCCCCTGCTGTGAATCTCCTGCTTATTGCACTGGTGTCACAGAAGGGGCCAATTTCCTGTGTATTCGTTTATTGGCTGATGGCCATTTAGGGTCCATTTTATAAGAAATCCTCCCAAACTGCACAGCAGGATACTCAGATCAGAGATCTGATAAGAGGGATCATCGCAAGATGATTAAGATCAATACACAGAGGATGTGTACATAGGTTGGGGGGGGGGGGGGGGTACTTACAGAAGGCTTTAACTAGGCCTTTAAAGATGCACTCTTACTCCAAAATCAGATTTACCACAATTAATAACAAGGTTTTAATTTATCAAAAATGTTGAATTGATTTTGAAAACAGTGGATACCGAGTTTAATTTGAAAGAAAGGTACAAAAACACGATATTTCTACTTTATGAAACGATAGTACATCATTATAAATCTTTTAGCACTCACCGATCATTTAAAAAAATTGCGTTTTTTTTTTGCTATTTATTACACGGTTACAAACTTTTTATCAGGAATCAATACAAATTTGGATTGTTATTGCAGGTTCAATGGAACAAGAATGGTGGAAACTGTGGTGTGTGTGGCGATAACTATGCTGACGTCATCAAAGAGAACGAGGATATTGGCGGGAAGTACGTCACGGGTACTATAGTTCGCAGTTACGTCATGGGTAGCAAGATTGACGTCACAATCAAACTGACAGCCAATCACAGAGGATGGTGGGAATTCAGGTAGAATATGTTTCTTTTTTTATCAAACTCCCCTTACAGTATAGTATTTATATAACCATGATTTTTTTTTTATTACGGAGGGGATGTGGCCATAGGGTGGGTCATGTCAACGCAACTGCCGCCTGTGGTTCGAACTCCCGTCATCGCCGAGTATATTTTTCTTCGTTAAATTTAACTTGAATGATCAAAATCTTGCCCGTTTATAGGTTCATTTCATCTTATTCATAAAATTTCCATAGCTATTCAACACATGCCCAAATACCATAAAACAACCTTATTTAGTTTAGTTTAAATTTATCTGGTTTACAACAATTGTGAAGAAGGATACACTATCTTATGCTAAGTGACTCTCGTTGGTTCGATGTTTCGCGAGAGTATGGTCTTCTGTTGTTGGGGAACCGGAGTACCCAGAGAAAACCCACTTGTTCGGCTTGGTGACCACAAACCAAACTCACATATACACTGGCTGGGAATCGAACCTCGGACGCTAAGGTGGAGAGCGAGAACGCTAACTGGACTGCCTTGTTTACAAAACAGGACAGAGGAAAAGGGTTCCATATACGCCTTTGGCTTCCTCCTAAATCCTTTACATGTATATGTAATGTTGTACATGTATATGTATATATTTTGTGTTATAAAATAAAAAAAATGTTTAAACCTGCAAAACCAGTACAAGAAATCGACACATAATTCACATATAATTCAATCAATCAACAATAAATAGATCGATACATCAATCAATCATTTCTTTTTGCAGATTGTGTCCCCTCCGAAATAGCAACACTGCCGTCACCATGGAGTGTCTGGATCAGCACGTGCTTGTCATCGAAGACGAAAGCACGCGCTATGACCTCGTGAAGAACTACGTGAATGGTGCTGGCAGCTTCCACGTGAAATTACAACTTCCGGATGACGTGACGTGTGAAAATTGCGTCCTGCACTGGAAATATCAGGCCGGTTAGTATCAAAGATGTGTATTAAGTAGTCAATCATGGTTCAAGTTCAATTTTTTTCTATTTTACAACAATTGTGAAGATTGAAGGTTATATTTACTTATATTTAGTCACTCTCGTTGGCACGATGTTGCGCGAGAGCATGGTCTTGTGTTACGATGGAAACCGGAGAACTCGGAGAAAACCCTCTTTTACCCCTTGGTTATCACCAACCAAACTCACATTCACACAGGACGGGAATCGAGCCTGGGTCGCCTCGGTGATAAACGTATGCGCTAACCGGATAAACTATTACGGGTTGGGATTATTTGGAATTACCACAATCCCCACCATACTCCTTGATTCGCTTTCAATTTGATTGTTACGTCAATCTTGCGACCAGCAAGCAAATCAAAATCGATATGTACACATAATATAGATCTTTAAATGGGTGGGTCATAAAATAATGTTTTTACAGTCAGTCTAAATATGACGAGCTTCATCGGTTAACAATGTTTGTCACTGCCTTGCACTATTCATTGTCCATTAAATCGGCACGAAGCCATCTCCATCAGGCCCAAATTTCTCGAAGCTTCTTAAATTTAAGGGGCTCAAGTGCCTTATTTCAATTAGATTTCGATCAATATAAAATCGTTCATACTGAAGATCGTACAGATCATTCATATTTTAAGTTTAAAGACTCTAAAAGAACGCTAACAGAAACTTTAAAAATTGAAATATTACGAAAATTATAGAAAGAGTAAGCTTATCTTAATACTGTTATTTAAGACTTAAGAACTGTCAGGGAGTTCAGGCCTGAACAATATCTTCTCGAAAACTATTTTCATAACTGTTTTATTGTAATTATGGACATGATTCATTTATAACAGGAAGTATTATTTATATAAATGAACAGAAAACATTAACTGCTGATCGTTTGTATTCTTTCCATTTTTGTAACTTAAAGGCCTAGTTTAAGGAATGTTTGGCATGATAATCCCCTACTGTGCATCTCCTGCTAATTGCACTTGTGTCACAGAAGGGGGCAATTTCCTGTGCAAACGTTTATTGGCCCAGGGCCATTTAGTGTCCATTCTTGTAATAAAACATCGAAAACTGCACAGCAGGATACTCAGATTGGAGATCTGATAAGGCAATTAGGCAATAAGATTAAGATCAATTAACAGAGGTTGTGTACAAATACACTTTTTTTTTTTTTTGGGGGGGGGGGGTCACTTATAGAATGCTTAAACCAGGCCTTTAAGTATAGTTATAATCCGAGGCCTTTAAGGGTATGTAAATTAATTCCGAATTCCTGGGCCATTTTTATCGAAAACAACCTCGGATGAATAACGACGGTTTTCATAGCCAGAAAACGGTACTGTTTAAGTCCGCTGCAAGTAGATCGCGTAGTAATTTTAATTAGCAATTAAACTTAATGGCTTAAATCTTAGGAATATTAATTATGTTTGCAATAATACACTTCACTGGCAATCAATTTAAACTTAAATCAATAAATACAAACTAAAACACTGCATTTAATTAATGATATAATTTAAAAAGTACGAACTACTTCAACTGATGTACCGGCATACATCCAAGGTTGTTTTCGATAAAAATGGTCCAGGATCTCCGAATGAATTAACTTTAAGGCTATATTTATTTTGGTGCAGGAAACAACTGGGGGTGTGACGAAACAGGATGTTGCGTCGGTTGTGGCGATGCGCAAGAAAACTTCTGGAACTGCGCAGACATTCGTATCTATGACGACACGACCGGAACTGACGTCACTTCAGAAACAACAACTTCTCAAACAACAACTCAGAAAGCCACGACTCAACATACTGACCAACCAACAACCAAAACAGCTGAACCAACTTCTACGGAAACACTTCAGACAACTACAACAACGAAACGAACTACAACTGATCAATTAACAACAACAGCACCGGATTCTACAACTAAACGTCAAACCACTTCTGAGAAGTCTATAACTACGACTACGGAGGAATCCGGAAGCACCAAATGCAGAGCAACTTCGGCTTGGTCGAGCGCAAGCATGGACCAGTGGTGCGAAACAAACTGCGCGGCCGGATATTGCCCGGCTAGTCACTGCACATGCACGGGAAAGGAAACGGCGTGCACGTGCAAAGCAGTTTGGCCCTACTCCGCGAACCCTTCAATGAAAGACTGGTGTTGCAAAAATTGCGCTCTTGGAAACTGCCCCTCTTCACATTGTGCATGTTAATATACAAAAAATCGCTACAAGAAGAAAAGGGTCATTGCGATCAATTAATATTTTAAATTTAGTTTTTTTTTAAATTTATATTCTGTGTGTGTTTTATAAAAAAAGAATAAAAAAAATGTCAATTTGAGGTACCCGTGATTTTTAAAGCATGACATCCTATTGGTGTCCCTACTTTATATTTAAAGTCACATCTTACGTCCTTGACTACAATACGTATTTCTGCTTGTTGCGTTTTGTTAAAGGCGACTTGGACCTATTACGCATTCCCTAATGTGATAATTTATTAGTGTTGATTGAACTTTGTTCTTTGAAACTATCCATTTTCATGCTCAACAAACTGTGTTTTATATGCATATGGCCATGCCAAATTGATTTTGTGTTTAGCGTCGTCAGGTTGGTAGTCTTATACTTTTATATCGAAAATCAAACACAAAACAACATAAACATACTACGTTTTAGGTTAGGACAAACATAATAAAATGATTAAAATAACATGCAACTATTGATAAATAGTGAATAAATGATATTCATTTTATTGTACCTTATCAAAGTCCCTTGTTTAACATTTGACGTTAGTCAATTAACTGTTTCCGGTGAATATAGGGCAATCTACATCATTACGGAAGAGACTACTTAGTGGCTCATGCCCTTTCCTCTCTTAATAAACACATAACAGTGAATCAGGTAGTTTGTGCTGAGCATGCTGTATCTAACTTGTTAACATTTTCACGGTATAGTTTGTACTCCTACGCCGGATGTGATGACTTTATCGTTGTAAGAGTTTTAACGTTCCATCAAATTTATTTTTCTTACAAGAAATGTAAGTTTTTTTCTAACGTTGTTATTTCGTGTTGATTATGCACCAGTCAATTGTAACCACAGCCCCCCCCCCCCAAGGTCCGGGGAATAGCGGGGTCTTTGACTTTCAGTCCAGCCAAGCACGGGTAAGATCCCCGTCCTGCGGGGACGAACTGCTGGTCAAATCCCCGTCAAATGCCCCCTCATACCAGGGAGCTTCGGTAAGGCCCATTCCCCACTATTTTTGCGCAAAGGAAAAACATCGCATTCACCCGGCACTGCGTGGCCACCTGGAATATACAACACCGCTAATTTCCCAGGCCAACCCAGGTATACCCCAGGACCTGGGGATGGGGGTGCATGGTTTCAATTGACTGGTGCATTAGTATATATGAAATTTGTTTGGTGGTCACAAGCCCATACCGTCCAAGGTGGCGGACAAAGATAAAGCGGTCATCGAAGCGTGCATGCATAATGATGAAGTTGGCACGCTGAAAGCGACACAATTGATGAAGTATTTAACGGAAAGCTGAGGTGGAGCGGTCGAATGAAGTCAATTGGCGTCATGTAAATGTATATTATTCTTTCAGACTTCCACTGGTGAAATCATTTCTCAGTTGCAGTTGATGTAAAGAGAAAATGATTATTTTCTTCAATATTACCTGTTTTGTTCAGCTTTGTAATTCGAACTAATTTTAAACACTGATTAAATCTAGTACGGCCTGAGGCGGTAGGCGAATACTCAGAGATTAGAGTCGTATATTTAATACTGTATACTGTATACATGTGTATTTATAATTGTTGACCGTCTTCATTTAGATCGAACGCTTATATTTACATTCGCGCTTGATTTTTTTGTACGATAAAATTTGTGTTCATTTTGCATTAACCGATCGATGTTTCGACCGTGGCGTTTATCGGTGACCTCTGACTTAATGGGTTATATATATATATGATAAAAAAATATTAAAGTGACTCGCTCATGTGTTTGGACTAAAAATTAGTTTTGCCGGTAATACATCTAAATACACTTATTTTATCATTATTTTTCTTTATGATATCGAAAGTGCAGAAAAAATACAGTTATAGCATTAACAAGTACTTTTGTCTATTGGCGTTCGAACCCACCCCATAGAGTCAAGAAAAAGTAGAAACAGCCGTTTAGCCCACATGGCCAGCGGAACTTGGAGAAATTAGATGGATATGTTGGCCTGTTAATAATACATTGATAACATCACGTAATAATGTCAATCAACCAATCACGCAAAACCACAGCCATAAATAATTTTCAATCGCGTTACTAACGCTAATGAAAATAGTGGTCTTCAAAGACATTTGAGCAATTATCAGCATTCGCTGTTTTTAACTTTTTGTATTTTTGTTTTAACACTCCTTTTGATTTGCCACACTTTATTTCGTAATTAAAATGGTGTATTTTACAAACCATGAGCTAGTAACTTTAAAAATCTCGCTTATTTTCTTTCCTTTATTGACGATAAAGCATAAACACGTTAAAATCGAAAAATAAATAAAGTAAGAAAAAGGAGATATGGAAATTTAAGAATCGATTCAGTATGAACGCCCAGTAGTATTTTTGCAAATTTTCCAAGAAGCGATCTTTAGAACTGCACTCTCACAGATTAACTTTTTTATGCGATTTATTGTCTCAGAATCAACTGATTTTAGCATCTGTGCCTTCAATTTAGTAAATACAGATAACTCGCAATAAAACATACCTCAATGTTTGGTATACTCTGAAAAATAATTATGTTTTTCTTTAAAGCTGCACTCTCACAGATATACCATTTTTACAACTTTTTTTTATTTTTGTCTTGGAAAGAGCAAATTCTCGCGTAAATATCTGCAAACCAATGATATAAGACTGCTGACAAAAATCAGATCAGATCACAGAATTTCATATCAAAAATTAATGTTTTATGGCTTAAACCGTTACTAACGGTTTAACAAAAATGCATTAAACATCAATTTTTAAACTTAAATATAAAAACCTGCGATCTAATTTTTTGTCAGCAGTCTTATATAACTGGTTTCCATGGATTTTCGCAAACATTGGCTCGTTCCAAGACAAAAAATAAATAAAAAAATGTTAAAACGTTTAATCTGTGAAAGTGCACCTTTAAGCTTTAGTGACGCTTTAATCGATGAATCATAACTTTTTTAACATTAATTTGAAAAACTGCGATCTGATATTTTGTCAGCAATCTTATACCACTGATTGTCTGACAATTATGTAAACATTGGCTCATTTCAAGACATAAAAAGATTACAATTGTCAAAACAATCAATCTGTGAGAGTGCAGCTTTAAGTCTCTACAGACTGTGATTCTAATATTGTTTTTTATGCTTAAGCCGAAACAAATCTGTTCTGTTCTGTTCTGTTCATATAATGCGTAAATAATTGTTATAGATGTAAATGTACTTTAATTATAATATAAGACTTAATACAATATTTATAATAATGTATATGCATTATATATATATATATATATATATATTGTAATCGTCGGCAACCACGGTTCATTTTCCGTTACACTTCATTATGAGATGTAACGGAAAATATACAGTGGTAGCCGACGATGATAACATTAATTTGTACGAGTCTTAAATCTCACGACATAGGGGCGACAACAATGGTCATTAATATCGACCGCACAGTCAGAGTAGTTCCCCTTTCCGGAGTTTTAAAGGCCTAGTTTAAGGAATGTTTGGCATGATAATTCCCTGCTGTGCATCTCCTGCTAATTGCACTGGTGTCACAGTAGGGGCCAATTTCCTGTTTATTTGTTTATTGGCTCAGGGCCATTTTAATTCATCATTGTTTTAGAATAAAACGTATAGATAAATGCTCTGAATAGAAAACAATTTAAGGCCGCTATGAAACTGTATAATTAAAAACTTTGATTTATCATTGTTTTAAAAAAACCCGCGTTAACAATTGCTTTGAAATAGAGAAAAAATCACGCCGCCAGGCCGCTAGGCCGCCAACTTCACCCCGCTAGGCCGCCAGGCCGCTAGACCGCTAACTTCACGTACATAGGCCGCCAGGCCGCTAGGCCGCCAACTTCACGCCGCTAGGCCGCCAGGCCGCTAGGCCGCTAACTTCACGTACATAGATATACAGATATCTTGAAAATGGACAGTATTAGAAAAGGTCTACCAATCGAAACAGCTTATAAGTGCATACATAACTATTATATCTTGGAGTTAAAGTCTAATTATCAATTAAACTGAAATTACTATGCGCTCAACTTGCAAAGTAGTTAATGTAAAAAATTCTGAAATTTTAAACCGTCCAGGGGCGGAGCAAGGATTTAAAGTAAGATGGTGCGTAGCTGAGGGGCACAAGCGTTAGATATTCGCCATTCCCTTGAAACTGAAATTGAAACGGGTTAAAATTAAAACAATTTCTAGTCCGAAAAAGTGCATTTTAGAGCATATTTTACCCTTTAATTTGTGACGATTTAGAGCGCCGAATCTTTTTAATGCATATTTTTTTTTCTAAATATTTACATGCTTAATAATAATAAAAATAATAATAATAATAATAATAATAATAATAATAATAATAATAATAATAATAATAATAATAATAAATGTCCAAATGTGGGCTGCTAGCACAATAAAACAACACGTTTTTTTAATATCAGGGGCAGTATTCATAAAACTTCGTTAGTGATTTCCTAACATAGTTCACTTTGCTAATTTTAGTATCTATTTAGTCCTATGTAATAAAAACAAATTCAAAATAAAGAATTTTTATTTACCTTATTGAAAACAACAACAACAACAACAACAACTTTAATATTAATTACACTTATACATTTCTTTTAATTTGATCTTACCTGGCACGTACCATTCGTATTTGTTTTCAAACCAGTCAACTTTCACGTATCATACATATCTGTTTTCAAACCAGTCAACTTTCACGTACCATACATATCTGTTTTCAAACCAGTCAACTTGCACGTACCATACCTATCTGTTTTCAAACCAGTCTACTTGCAAGTACCATACCTATCTGTTTTCAAACCAGTCTACTTGCACGTACCATACATATCTGTTTTCAAACCAGTCTACTTGCACGTACCATACATATCTGTTTTCAAACCAGTCTACTTGCACGTACCATACATATCTGTTTTCAAACCAGTCTACTGGCACGTACCATACATATCTGTTTTCAAACCAGTCTACTTGCACGTACCATACATATCTGTTTTCAAACCAGTCTACTTGCACGTACCATACATATCTGTTTTCAAACCAGTCAACTTTCACGTATCATACATATCTGTTTTCAAACCAGTCTACTTGCACGTGCCATACATATCTGTTTTCAAACCAGTCAACTTGCACGTGCCATACATATCTGTTTTCAAACCAGTCTACTTGCACGTGCCATACATATCTGTTTTCAAACCAGTCTACTTGCACGTACCATACATATCTGTTTTCAAACCAGTCTACTTGCACGTACCATACATATCTGTTTTTAAACCAGTCTACTTGCACGTAGCATACATATCTGTTTTCAAACCAGTCTACTTGCACGTAACATACATATCTGTTTTCAAACCAGTCTACTGGCACGTACCATACCTATCTGTTTTCAAACCAGTCTACTGGCACGTACCATACATATCTGTTTTTAAACCAGTCTACTTGCACGTAGCATACATATCTGTTTTCAAACCAGTCTACTTGCACGTAACATACATATCTGTTTTCAAACCAGTCTACTGGCACGTACCATAGGTATCTGATGACTGGCCCGTACCATAGGTATCTGATGACTGGCACGTACCATAGGTATCTGATGACTGGCACGTACCATAGGTATCTGACGACTGGCACGTACCATAGATATCTGATGACTGGCCCGTACCATAGGTATCTGTTGTCTGACACGTACAAAAGTTATTTGATAACTGGCACGTACCATAGGTATCTGGTGACCGGCACGTACCATTTGCATTTGTTTTCAAATCAGTCATCTGGCACGTATCATACGTATTTTTGTTTTCAAACTAGTCTACTGGCACGTACCATTCGTATTTGTTTTCAAATCAGTCATCTGGCACGTACTATACGTATTTGTTTTTAAACCAGTCTACTCACACGTACCGTTCATATTTGCTTTCAAACCAGTCAACTCGCACGTAACATATGTATTTGTTTTCAAACCTATCCACTGGCACGAACCATACGTATTGGTTTTCAAACCAGCCTACTGGCAAGTACCATACGTATTTGTTTTATAACCAGTCTAGTGGAAGGCACCATACGTATTTGTTTTCAAACCAGTCTACTGGCACATACAATACGTATTTGTTTTCAAACCAGTCTACTAGCACGTACAATACGTATTTGTTTTCAAACCAGTCTACTAGCACGTACTTTACGTATTTGTTTTCAAACCAGTCTACTGGCACGTACAATACGTATTTGTTTTCAAACCAGTCTACTGGCACGTACAATACGTATTTGTTTTCAAACCAGTCTAATAGCACGTACTATACGTATTTGTTTTCAAACCAGTCTACTGGCACGTACAATACGTATTTGTTTTCAAACCAGTCTACTGGCACGTACAATACGTATTTGTTTTCAAACCAGTCTACTGGCACGTACAATACGTATTTGTTTTCAAACCAGTCTACTGGCACGTACTATACGTATTTGTTTTCAAACCAGTCTACTGGCACAAACCAGTCTACTGGCACGTACAATACGTATTTGTTTTCAAACCAGTCTACTGGCACGTACAATACGTATTTGTTTTCAAACCAGTCTACTGGCACGTACAATACGTATTTGTTTTCAAACCAGTCTACTGGCACGTACAATACGTATTTGTTTTCAAACCAGTCTACTGGCACGTACTATACGTATTTGTTTTCAAACCAGTCTACTGGCACGTACAATACATATTCATGCGTATTTGTTTTCAAACCAAGCAACTAGCACTCACCATTCGTATTTGTTTTCAAACCAGTCTACTGGCAAGCAACATACGTATTTGTTTTTAAACCAGTCTACTGGCACGTAATATTTACGGTACGTATTTTTTCAAACTAGTCACGTCATATATACGGTACGTATTTTTTCAAACCAGTTACGTCATATTTAAGGAGCGTTTTTTCAAATCAGTCACGGGATATTTACGGTACGTTTTTTTTCAAACCAGTCAGCTCATATTTACAGTCGTTTTTTTTTTCAAACCAGTCACCTCGCCTTTACCTTACGTACATGTATGCTGTCTTCGAACCAAACACCTCACATTGACATTTCGTATTCTAATGTTTTCAAATTAATCACAGAGCATTTACCTACCTTTTTTCAGACCAGTAACCTCACAATCATATCTCGTTTATTTTTTATCTCGTACAGTTTAGAACTGTACGAATCGGACAGCTTGAACGCTTCAGCAAATGTTGATGTTTGCTGAAATAACGTCCTTGAAGGCCATAATAATCTGTTCCAGAAACATGAGTGAGTCCCTCTACGTCAAATGAATTAAACTCGATCATGTATAGATATTAACATGTTTTTTTTGCTTGCTCCAATATTGTACGCCTTTAGGTATGAAGCGACAAACACCAGTTTAAACAAAACATACGCTAATTTAGCTTTGTCAGATATGCGACTCAATAAACGCAAGCAAAACGGAACTAAATAATCGTATTTATATAAAATATACGTACCACGAACCTTTCTTCAGATAAGAATTGGCCACCAACAGGTTAATTTATTTGTTCTGACCTTTTGCAAAAAAATGTTAAACACTACAAAAAACATAGAAGAAGACACCTAGTGTTTGTCGCGAAATGTGACGGTAATGGTCGTATAATTAGCAAAACCTCATTGTCATTTATAGTCTGGCGTCCTTTTAATGTATGACTTTTGACTGCCACTATTTATATAGCACGACATAAAGTACATTTGTCAGCAGATGTAGCGATTTTGCAAGAGTTCAACCAAAATGAAAATGCGCACGTCAAATTTAACCGGGACTGACCAGTCGTTCTTTTTCCCAATTGTGTAACTCTTTAAATGTCAAACATCTTTCATTGTTATTTGAGGCTGATCCGTGGTCTAGTGGTGAAACACTTGACTGTCAATCCAGGTGTCGCAGTTTCGATTCCCCGCCGCACCACTAAAATACAAATCGTCTTCGTCTTTAAATGGGGTCCCTTGTAACAGTGCTTTACCCTAGTGCACGTTAAACAACCAGGGTAGCTCTAACCAGGGTTACATTCTGTGTGTGCAATAAGATCCAAAAACCTAAAATGACTAGCAATCTTATCTTAAAACTCGCCGAATGGGCCTTGCGCGAGTGCGAGTATAAATTAGCTCACACTTGCACACACCACTTGTTACTTAATCACCGCCCCGAAATCATAACGACTTTAAACTTCCGTGTGTGTTTAAAGGTCCACCTACTGACATTTATCCAATACATATTCCCTGTGTCAGAGTTTGCGCTGTCAATGTGTTAGCCAATGAAGTTAAGTCTGTTAGACTGCGCTCACTCCGCCCATTCTTAATCATAAAATTTTACTTCATGTCATCTAACTATTACGAATATTACTGAAGGAGGTTGTTGACAATTACTTGAGTTTGATTGAATGATCTTTTTATAAAAAAAATGGCGATTTAACCGCCATTAACATTGTAGTAGCATCATCAATATGTTTCTGAGCTCGTCTCATTTAACAGTTTTCTTTTACGTCACTCATTTTAAATTGCCTTTTCTACTAGGCTACTCATGGTGAAATGGACTTGATCCCTCAACTAAAGATCCAGTGTACCCAATTTCAAATAAGAAAAATACACTCTCACAGACTAACCGTTTTGACAAAAGAGCATATCGCAATTGTTCATATTTACGTTTGAATAACCAACGCCTTACAGGAGCGGATCCAGGAATTGACGTTAGAGAAGGCGTACTTTATGGGCGCAACCTTTTGACATGCGCCCTCTCTCAGAACCGAAAGTGTATGGCATAATCTGATTTCATCGGGATTTTGGGGTACTCCCTCAAGAACATTTTGTTGTCGAAAATGGTACATTATGAGCACATTTAATAACCTTTTACTCCCACATTGATATAAAAAGTGAACTTGGACGATATGAGAGGGGGCACGCGCCGGGTGCGCTCCTCCCCTTTAGAGACGGTATTGCTTTTAGAAACACAAACTTTTCAGCAGTTTTTGAAACATTTAAGGTCTGTTATATTTAAGGAATAAATTGCGTGCTTGATGCCTTTATCGGGGTATGAACGCTGTTGGGCTGGTTAAAGCGTGTGGAGTACATATTTATATGTACACACTCGTGTTTATGCCCATATATGTTTCAATATAGTATCCAATACGTTAATTCATAAACATTATTGTTATGTCGTTAATTATATGAACAACCTCTTAGTATGTTAGCGATTCAACCATACGGCAAATAAAACGTCGATCAATATTCATCTGAAAATGAAATGCTTCATTGGCTTAAAATTATATTAACCATTATCAATGGCATTCGGAATGCCTCGGCCATTTTTATCAAAAACAACCTCCGATCTATTGCGGTATATCAGAAGAAGTAGGTCGTAAAATCTTGAACAGCCATAATGCAGCCAATGGGCGCGGTTAGACCTTGATAAACTCCAATAAACAAACGAAATCTTGAATTGTATTATAAATCAAATCTAGTTTTTAGCTTGTATTTGTTGATCTAAGTTTAAATTGATTGACAGTGAAGTGGATTATTGCAAACATAATTAAGATTACCCAACAGTTAAGTCATGAAGTTTAACTAACCCTTGAGGTTGGGGGGGGGGGGCAAAACCACTTCCCCTAATAGTCTCTCAAGACCACAACAGCATGTTTGTTATTCTTGCTTTTTACGAAATTATGACTAAGTTGAAAATATTCACTTAGATGCTTATTGAATACGGCCCCTGTGCTACACTGAAAGCCAGGTCGCCAAACAATTTACAATGGCCCTGCTGTCAGTGTTTAGATACAAAAGGTTAAGATCTAACAGACACACACAAAGCACCTCAAGAATTAATAAAACTATAATTAACTTCTAAGAATTCAAGCATGTAACATGTACCAAAAAATACTTCAAATTCATGCAAGAGACCTGTCTGCTTGTTGATTTAATGCTGTTCCGAGACAAAGGTTATATCACAAAAAGCTACACTGCCACTGACCCTTATCCATGTCAATTCAGTCATATAATACTACCATTTCGTCACATGTCATTCCATTTCTATATAACTGTCATACAATTGGAGTTACGGCTATTTATCAACAATTTTCTGTGTTGTTAAGGCCGGACCGCTCGTTTTCATATATTTCACCGCGCACTTTCATCCGTTTTGACTTTATAGGAACGTTAAAGCAGGTTGCCGTTGACAAGTACGCTTGAGTATATTATGGAACAGTAACACGTCTTTCTGACATTTGTATCAGCTCTGTACAAGACTGCTTTTGACAGCTGAAGCTGGCTTTGTGTTATCTTAAAACAAATGGACTGACAGTTTTTTTTTTAAATTAAATTCGTATGACAGCTTTTCAGTTTGGTACTGAAAATACTCGTTCCATGTGATAAATCATAAACAAAGACGCCCGTGTGAGTGAATTAAAATATTTAATATTTCCGGAGTGAAAATGTTTGTAATATGATTTGCATAATTCGGAGTTCAGAGTTTGGCGATAATGGTTGAAAATGTAATTACTGAGACCGACTATTCGGATTAATAATTTCGATTTTTCTGTAGATTTGGATAGCTTGGCTGTCCAGGTTTATATGGGTTAGTTTCGGAATTATTTCGATAATCGGTGAAGTGAATAAATAATAAGACAATTTAATAAAGATAGGCATAAATTAAAGAAATTGTGTTAACTGCAACGTATATCTTGCAAGAAGATTTAGAACATTCATACAGTTAAAGTGTCATTTGTACAAATTAGCAAGCAACCACATGAAAGATGGAACGACATTTAGCAGCGATGTTACTAACGATTATGCTTATATGTGGTTTACAAACTGTATTTTCAAAATCATTAATTACAAAAACGCAAACTCAAAATGAGACACCACACGCAGTTCCAGCGGATAAAGGACACATTAGCGCAAGTTTGGTGGCAAGCTTGCAGACAGCAATAAAGGAGAATAGCAAGAATGTTGCGGAAAGCACTGGACACATTAAAGCAGTGCTGCCAGGAGTTGCAGAACATGCCTTCATGAAAGTCGATCCAGATGTCGTATGTACTGTAGATATTTCTTAAGTTATCTTTCGTTTCTATCGTCGTCGTTGCAAGCATCATCGTCATGATTATGATGATGATGATGATGATGATGGTGGTGGTGGTGGTCGTGTTGCTGCTGCGGATGATGATGATTCAGTCATGGTCCAATTTTATCATTAACAACGACATTTTTAGAATCAATATTTCTGAGCAATAAAGATATGAATTTGCAACAAATGTATTTGTCAGCTCAGACAAAGTTATTTTATTTTATTTTGGAACTAATACATCCAATTTAGTTTGCAACACGGACATACAATTTAACTGAATATCTCTCGACAATTTTTTTCCGCTCGAAAATAAAATGGCCCAATAGTACTTCATATTTGGTTGACCAAACTATGGGACGATCTATTACAAGTAAGTTTATCAATACAATGCAATTATGCAAGACTTAAGAAGCAAATAGCGTTAATTGGCTAATCCAATCTTTTACGAACAAAGCAAACAACATATTTTTTTCAGTTATTTTTTTTTCTATTAAGTTCATATTAACTTGTTGATCATAATAGTTCATTTTAAAACTGTAGGGACAAACTCAGTAGCTGAAACTGTACAGTGATCCTCTTTGTACCATATGATTGAGTTACAGATAAAACGATTTTGACTTTGACAATTTTATTTTATTAATAGCTACGTGGCCATCAATCCATCAGATAAAAAGTGCCAAAATATCGGTGTTATATTTTTACCTGTACAAAAATCATACGCTTTTTTGTTTTAATCATAAAGTCAAATGAGTTCAACAAGATTTTGAGATTAACCTTTATTATATTATTATATATTGTGCGGTTTCAACAATGTCACTGGTTGAAACCAACAACTGAAACCACGGCCCCTCCAGGTCCGGGGAATAGCGGGGACTTTGGCTTTCGGTCCAGCCAAGCCCGGGTGAACCCCCCCCCCCCCCCTTCGCGGACGAACTGATGGTAAAATCTCCGCCAAAATGCCCCCGCACCACAGGAACCCTAAGTAAGGCACATCCTGGCTATATTTGGCGGGAATACAAAACCACCGCATTCACCCGGCACTGCGGGGCCACCGTGAAGGTAAAAACACGGCCCATTTCCCCGGCTATCATCGGTATAACCCCGGACCTTGGGGGCCGTGGTTACAATTGATTGGTACATAATCGACATCCAACGAAGGAATCACAACGTCAAGAGACGTTTCCAATAAAGATCTAAGTCAATCAAAGACGTTTCTTGAACTAAATTTAATCTCACTTTTACATTAGACTACTGCATATATTTTAATTCAACTTTAGCAAGTTTTAAAAGGGAACACAGAAAGTTAACAAAACTAGAAAATCAACGTGTAACTATTTTTAACATTTGTACAGGTTCAGATTTATGTAAGTGTATCTTAATCGTAAATTGAAATGACTTAAATATTATATTTTCGCAAGTTTATTACAAAATTGTGTGAATTGTACATAAGCCAGTATTAAAATTGAATCCATTGATGAAAACAAATATGAACGTTTCAACATTTGTGACAATTTTTCACAGATTTTAAGATTATCGAAGTGACGACTAATATACTTCACTGAAACGAGCCGCTGTCAATTTAATGTCAGCCATTGGACGCAATCAAACTGGCGTACTAATAATATCTGTCATGTGTTCCCGTTCCGGATAGAAAAATCCGACCCGAGGGCACCTGCGTTGCCTGGTAACGAGGCTTGCCGAGTTACCGGCTACGCAGCGTGCCCGAGGGTCGGATTTTTTTATCCGGAACGGATACACATGATAGATATTTTTTCTAGCATACCTTTATTATTTTTTTGTGAAGAAACTGCATAAAAAACCTCATTTTTGTACATCTCACCAAAAAGCGCGTGCGATAATGTTTACCGACGTCATGACGCGCAGTAATTTTTATTCACTGTCAACGTCAATAAGTTCCTTCGATATCAAGTCTTTGAAGGGTTATTTCGTTTTGTTGTGAAGATATATTTTTGCAAAGTTAATGCTTATTGAAATCTCATAATTATGGTTACTTAAAGTATATAATAAAAGAAATAAAAAGTATTACGTCACAGCGCGTGACTCATCTGGCATGGGGGGATGTCATAAAACACATAATTTCTACCTTATGAGACGATAGTAGATCCGAGTAAATCTTTTAGCATTCACCAATCATTTAATATATTTGCGTTTTTAGCTATCAAATACACGGTTACAATCTTGTAATCAGATTATCAATATTTTCCATAAATGAATTATTTAGTTAGTACTTAAATGTTTCTCAGTCAGAATTTATGTTTGTAATACATATGTTTGTATTGATTTTGAATAAGATTGTCACTTTAATAGTATGATAACTGTATTAAGACATCTTTATAGCAAATTTCGTAAATTTCATATGAAAACTTTACAGCTGAAGGTCGCGAAATGAATCAAAAATATTAAATATGAGTATGCTATTAGGAAGCGTCTTTTCGCACTTACTTATGTCGACTATTTACCTTATTTGATCAAACGAAGAAACAAGACCTTGCACATCATTCAATTCTAAAAAAACACACAAATTATATGAGAAAAAATGACAACTGACGCTCAGATTCAACAAGCAATATACAGTCAAAACTCGTTATATCGAGGTCGTTGAGACCACGGAATATATTCGAGATAAAATCAAGTATAACATTACCCAAAACATTTGAAAAAAACAACGACGACATAATCGAAGCCTCGAGATAACAGGGTTCGGCAAAGCGAGTTTCGACTGTAGTTACAGAAAAGTTCAAGCATGATTATAATAAATGACCCATCGATTTCAGTCACTCGACAATAAGTGCATATGAGCAATTACTCGACACAAAAAAGTGACGTTTTCCGTCTTATTAAATTTCTTTGCAGAAATTGCAGTTAAAATACAACCTACATTATAAGGCAATGAATTTGCAGCTAGGCAATCATTAAGCACTAGACTTTATCATTAAGAATTTCGCTACGCTCACTCCGCCTATTATTATTCATTCAAAATTTACTTTATGTCATCTTACTTTTACAAAGACCATCATTAAGTTCTAGACTTAGTCATTAAACATTTCACTTTTCGCGCGCGTTTAATGGTCCGCACACTGCCACTCATCCAATACATATTCCCTGCGTCAGATTCTGCGTTGTCAATGTATCAGCCAATGAGGTTGTATTCTAAGTCAGTTTAATGACTTGAAGTAATTTCATATTGAATAAGAAAGGGCTCGTTCGCTAACCTAACTTCGCCCATTCTTTTTCATACAGAATTTACTTCATGTCATCTAACTATTACAGAAATCTATGGAAGACCTGGAGCATGCTACCCAGTGAACAGTTACAGTTGGATGAAATGAAGCAAAATCTTAGTTATCAAGAATGGGCGGAGTGAGCGTAGGCTAACTGGCTTAGATACAACCTCATCGGCTGAAACATTGTCAACGCAAACTCTGACAAAGGAAGTGTGTATCGGAAGTGGTAGTGGCCGGACCTTTAAACCCCCGCGGAAGTTGAAATTTTTCATGATTAATCGTAGTCTTAATGATTGCCTTTCTATAATTTCATTACAACGTGTTGTATTCTGTAGATCGTTTAAGCACGGTGTAACTAAATGCTAGGTATTACAAGATGTGGTCCAGAATGACCTTTCTATATTTAATATTGAGAATGCTACTTCAGATTGAAATGGTGTCTAAGTCTGGGTTGTGACCATAATTTACGAAAATTTGGCTTTATGAAATAAGTTCTTTAAGTTAAGCTTTAAAACGTTTGAGAAATTAGATCCGCGTCATCTTTAGATTTCAAAATTTCCCCCACCGTTCGTGATCCTGAATAAAAATATTGATTTAAGACTTAGGGGTAGTTAAGACTGTTTACATGTTGCCCATCTGCGGCACCATAGCGTATCATAACCTATATTATATAGGGAATGATACGCTGGGGAACCGACGGTGATGTTGCCTTAAATACGAGGTTTTGTTTTTAAATCATGTCCTATAGGTGATCTAAGTGCCAATCACCAGATAATTCTAACGATATAGAAAATATATCCTCCTGCAAAAAAGAAGTTTCAAACTTTTCAAAAACAGCTGCAAATCATATTGTAATCATGAATGGTAATAACTTGCTACCTATCATATTTTTTGAACGTTTTTACTTATTCAAACATTTTAAGAATGTAAAATATCTATCAGTTATTTTTAACATTTTTGGTGGTTCTTGGCGCTTAGCCGGCGCCGGACTTAATTGGTTATAAGACCAAAAATAAACAATATCTATTTCTTATTTCGTAATTTGTTTATCGTTCAATTCGACATGACGTTTATAATGCCTATTTATTGGTTTTCCATTGTAATCAATATTAATTAGCCACAAATTGATCATTTTTGTTCATTTATTTGCATGACCAGTCGCCATGATTCTTATTCCCAGTAACACCGTTTCTGGAAATTACTACACGAAACAACAAAATAGTCCCAAAACTTGCCAGATCATGGTCTCGCAATGTCCAATACTATATACTGACGTCGCCATATTCATTATATTAACACCTCACATGATATTTAGTACCTTAGACCAGCTTTTCATTGGCGTCGTTCAGCAAAAAATCCGTAAGATTCCCCCATTGTTCATGATCACATGACTTACACGTGACCGGATATTATGAGCTCTTGCGTATTAATTACTTAGCAAACGAATTCTTTGAATTTGATGTATGATCATGCCATTTTTTATTATTGTATCAGTAATTGGAAGAATGAAATAATTTATTGCATATTACTAAGAAAATACTTTGAAATTGATTTATGATGACTATTCATGAAGGGTAACTTATGGAGTGATTTATAGCGTATTTCTGAGGAGGAAAAAGACACTGTAAATTAGATGAATCATGTCAGAATCTTATTTATTTCTGTTGAAATGTATTGTTATACGATTTGTTACGAACCACTAAAAATTCTTTTGGAAATGATGTATCATGTAGGTTATTAGTTCTTGGTAATATATATCAATGCCAAAGGCCATGACTATTGGACGTTTATCACATATTTGATGTTGAAAACATGTTTTTTAAACTTTGTTTTATTTGAGTCATAGTGTTAACAAATACCACACGGCAACTGACAGATACAAAATCTTAAATAGAATATTGTAATTCCAAGCCAAAATATAAATCAGTTTTCATTAGCGTTACTGATGCTTTTCGGCAAAAGGGGGCATTACGATATGTCACATTTTAAATAATAATTAGCAACATAAATCTTACAAGAACATGATGATATTGTATAATAGTAACTCGTATTTTGTCCACATTATCGATGTCTGACCATATCAAACCCCAAAGTGACTTTTCTGTTTAAAACGATACCTAAGCACATTTTTGACGAATTAAAGAATTTACAAATGTTACTACATTTGCAACGAAAAATCACGCAGTAAAATAAACTAAAATCGAATATGGTAGGTTTTCGAAAAGAAAAACAACAACATTAAATGAATAAATTGAGCCCATCTATAATCACTCTTAACCGTAATAACTTTTTCTGGATAATAAAGCATGTCAAATGTTTAACTATGTTTAATTTCATACATTTTGTAGAGCATTTTATACAATGTCATGCATGCATTATGCATTGCTGTTAATATCGTTTATAATAATAGTTCTTATCATCTAATATATTTCTGGCTAATTCCTGTTTCGAAAATGAGTGCACATATTGCATGAACATGGACGGACATAAACGAATTTGCTCAAACATCCACAATGAATACATGCACAACGAACATGCATCAAGTTTCCCGACCATCCAAGAAGATGCTCTACAACATGCAATAAGAATGTGCACCATGCACATGTATCACGAACATGCACCACAAACATGCATTACGCTCATGTAACACAAACATGTACCACAAACATGTACCACGAACATGTACGATGAACATGTACCACGAACATGTACCACGAACATGTACCACGACCATGCACCACGCTCATGTAACACAAACATGCACCACAAACATGTACCACGAACATGTACCACGGACATGTACCACGGACATGCACCACGCACATGTATCACGAACATGTACCACGACCATGCACCACGCTCATGTAACACAAACATGCACCACGAACATGTACCACAACATGTACCACGGACATGTACCACGACCATGCACCACGCACATGTACCACGAACATGTACCACGACCATGCACCACGCTCATGTAACACAAACATGCACCACAAACATGTACCACGAACATGTACCACAAACAAGTACCACGAACATGTACCACAAACATGTACCACGAACATGTACCACAAACGTGTACCACGAACAAATACCACAAACATGTACCACGAACATGTACCACAAAC
Organism: Mya arenaria; assembly: GCF_026914265.1. NCBI lineage: Eukaryota > Metazoa > Mollusca > Bivalvia > Myida > Myidae > Mya > Mya arenaria. The sequence continues at coordinate 48,260,312 of NC_069137.1, read as the reverse complement.
ATGCACCACAAACATGTACCACGAACATGTACCAAGAACATGCACCACAAACATGTACCACAAACATGTACCACGAACATGTACCACAAACATGTACCACGAACATGTACCACAAACATGTACCACAAACATGTACCACGAACATATACCACGAACATGTACCACAAACATGTACCACGGACATGTACCACAAACATGTACCACGAACATGTACCACGAACATGTACCACGGACATGTACCACAAACATGTACCACGGACATGTACCACAAACATGTACCACGGACATGTACCAAGAACATGCACCACAAACATGTACCACAAACATGCACCACAAACATGTACCACGAACATGTACACAAACATGTACCACGAACATGTAACACGAACATGTACCACGAACATGTACCACAAACATGTACCACGAACATGTACCACAAACATGTACCACAAACATGTACCACAAACATGTACCACGAACATGTAACATGAACATGTACCACAAACATGTACCACAAACATGTAACATGAACATGCACCACAAACATGTACCACGAACATGTACCACAAACATGTACCACGAACATGTAACACGAACATGTAACACGAACATGTACCACAAACATGTACCACAAACATGTAACATGAACATGCACCACAAACATGTACCACGAACATGTACCACAAACATGTACCACGAACATGTAACATGAACATGTACCACGAACATGTACCACAAACATGTACTACGAACATGTACCACAAACATGTACCACGAACATGTAACATGAACATGTACCACAAACATGTACCATGAACATGTACCACAAACATGTACCACGAACATGTACCACAAACATGTACCACAAACATGTACCACAAACATGTACCACGAACATGTAACATGAACATGTACCACAAACATGTACCACAAACATGTAACATGAACATGCACCACAAACATGTACCACGAACATGTACCACAAACATGTACCACGAACATGTAACACGAACATGTAACACGAACATGTACCACAAACATGTACCACAAACATGTAACATGAACATGCACCACAAACATGTACCACGAACATGTACCACAAACATGTACCACGAACATGTAACATGAACATGTACCACGAACATGTACCACAAACATGTACCACGAACATGTACCACAAACATGTACCACGAACATGTAACATGAACATGTACCACAAACATGTACCATGAACATGTACCACAAACATGTACCACGAACATGTAACATGAACATGTACCACAAACATGTACCACGAACATGTAACATGAACATGTACCACGAACATGTACCACAAACATGTACCACGAACATGTAACATGAACATGTACCACGAACATGTACCACAAACATGTACCACGAACATGTAACATGAACATGTACCACAAACATGTACCACGAACATGTACCACAAACATGTACCACGAACATGTAACAGGAACATGTACCACGAACATGTAACAGGAACATGTACCACAAACATGTACCACAAACATGTACCACAAACATGTACCACGAACATGTACCACAAACATGTACCACGAACATGTACCACAAACATGTACCACGAACATGTAACAGGAACATGTACCACGAACATGTAACAGGAACATGTACCACAAACATGTACCACAAACATGTACCACAAACATGTACCACAAACATGTACCACGAACATGTAACAGGAACATGTACCACAAACATGTACCACGAACATGTAACAGGAACCTGTACCACAAACATGTACCACAAACCTGTACCACGAACATGTACCACGAACATGTACCACAAACATGTACCACAAACATGTACCACAAACATGTACCACGAACATGCACCACAAACATGTACCACAAACATGTACCACAAACATGTACCACGAACATGTAACATGAACATGTACCACGAACATGCACCACAAACATGTACCACGAACATGTAACATGAACATGTACCACGAACATGTACCACAAACATGTACCACGAACATGTACCACAAACATGTACTACAAACATGTACCACGAACATGTACCACAAACATGTACCACGAACATGTAACATGAACATGTACCACGAACATGTACCACGGACATGTACCAAGAACATGTACCACAAACATGTACCACGAACATGTAGCATGAACATGTACCACAAACATGTACCACAAACATGTACCACGAACATGTACCACAAACATGTACCACGAACATGTACCACGAACATTTACCACGAACATGTACCACAAATTTGTACTACGAACGTGTACCATGAACATGTACCACGAACATGTACCACGAACATGTACCACGAACATGTACCACAATTATGTAACACAAACATGGACCACGAACATGTACCACAAACATGTACCACGAACATGTACCTCAGACATGTACCACAAACATGAACTACAAACATGTACCACGAACATGTACCACAAACATGTACCACGAACATATACAACAAACATGTACCACGAACATGTACCACAAACATGTACCACGAACATGAACCACAAACATGTACCACGAACATATACCACAAACATGTACCACGAACATGTACCACGAACATTTACCACGAACATGTACCACAAATTTGTACTACGAACGTGTACCATGAACCTGTACCACGAACATGTACCACGAACATGTACCACAAACATGTATGACGAACATGTACCAAAAAGATGTACCACGAACATGTACCACAGACATGTACCACAAACATGTATCACGAACATGTACCACGAACATGTACCCCAAACATGGACCGTGAATATGCACCATGAATATTACCCCGAACATGTACCACAGACATGTACTACAAACATGTATCACAAACATGTACCACGAACATGTACCCCAAACATTGACCGTGAATATGCACCATGAACATGTACTCCAAACATGCACCACGAACATATACCACAACTATGCACCGTGAACATCCAACACGAACATGAACCACAACTATCCACCGTGAACATCCAACACGAACATGAACCACAACTATGCACCGTAAACATGCACCACGAACATGTACCCCAAACATGGACCGTGAATATGCACCACGAACATGTACCCCAAATATGCACCACGAACATGTACCACAAACATGCACCTTGAACATGAATAATGGACATGCAACGGGCTCTTAATCTTTTCAGGTCCGCGGTCTTGTTAAGATCGATTAGCTTAGTAAGTTGGAGACAAATGTACGAGAGAAAAACACTCAGGTGAACTATAAACGATAAGCCATGTGTGTTACATTAAGCACTACATTGGTCATTTATTAGCCAGCGAGTGTCACACTTACAAGGACGCTTAAGGGACGCTGACAAGTGGATGCAGGACAGATACGACCTTGTCAGAATAATATTTATTGTTGTTATGTTTAGTAACAGCGGAGTTTTGTTGCAGGTTCATAACTAGCGTTAACGACTTGTTTATTGCTTTGTCAATATGTTTATAGGAAAAAAAGAAAATAAATTGATTATTATAGTGAATTATGACCCAAAGTGATTTAAATTGTATTCGAAGATGAACTTTTTGCAAACTTGGGTCAAGTGAGTCGATGTTGCAAGTCCGCAAATGTGATATTATTGATATAATCATTATCACAACTATTGCAAAATGTTACCCGTTAAATAAACTGAAACATTAACAAACGTTACATTTATTTCACAAACACAAATATTTAATAAGTTGGTTCAATCTTATTTATTATACATCGATTGTGACACAAGTTATTATAACATTTTATTTATCACTTTTGTTGGCATGATGTTACGAGAGGGTTTGGTCTTGTGTTGTGGGGGAAACCGGAGTACTCGGAGAAAACCCACCTGTCCGGCTTGGTGACCACTAACCAAACTCAAATGCGCCTAGGCCGGGAATCGAGCCCGGGTCGCATTGGTGAGAAGCGAGTGTGCTGGCCGTCGCGCCATCTAGAGAACATGAAATATTTAATTCAGTTTTGAAATACATTCAGATATATACAACATCATATATAAACCCCGTAAATTTTTCGAAACGAGTATTGTGAATAAGTTTTCCGCAATTGGAACACCTGAAAAATTATTCAACACATATGACCTGGGAAATAATACGGTTTTTAAACAAATCTATCTTGGCGGCGGTCATATTGAACTGTGTTGTACATCAAATTCAACACCTGGCGAAGAGTATCAAGCTGGTTTTCTTTTAATTTGAATCTTTGAACTTTCTCCAAAGCGTAATTAAGAAACGAATCAAAAACATTTATTTCAGTACATTGTTTATGATATCGAATGGGTCGACTGAGCGAAATGATAATTGAGCTAATCGCCAACTGGCCCAATTTTTCGAAACTTCTTAAGCCCCTTATAATAGGATTAAGCTAAGCTCACTTTTTTGTCTTTCAAAAATTTGCTTAATATTTACTCCCTTAAGAGTTTTTCAGCTTCAGATATGAATTATTATTATGATAATCACAATAAACAATTTTTCATTAATCAAAATCCAATTTGAGTATGTACATTGCATTATTGAAATACGCTACTTAAGCTTGTTAAGCATTAGAAGTTTTGAAAATAGGGGTCGGGAGTCTCATACCTTTTTCTTTATTTTCAAAATATATCTTGAAGCAAATTTTATATTTTAATTCTATCCCGAAACTTGCCGGAAATTGCCGAGTTGTTACGATTGCTATCTAAGTAGATGTTGTTGTTTTCCCAGCCATTTTCAGCGAAAACATATTTTTTGCACTTTTGCATCGATGTGCGTAGAAATAGCTCCAGGTTTTTAACCAGAACCATTCATGAATTGCACTGCAAATGTATGAAGCCTTTTGAATCCAGAAAGAACAAACCTTATAATCAATAAAAATAATATTCTGAACATTCAAAAAGAAAACAAGAAAAATAGTTTATACTTACAAAAATAATTTGTTATTCAATTCAAAGCTGCACTCTCACTGATATACCACTTTTTTATTTTTTGTCTTGGAAAGAGCATGTTTTTGCGTAAATATCTGCAAACCAATGATAAAAGATTGCTGGCAGAAGATCAGATCGCAGACTTTCATATTTCCGTTCAAAAATTAATGCTTTATGGCTTAAACCGTTACTAGCGGTTTAAGAAAAATGCATGAAACATCAATTTTTAAACTTAAATCTAAAAATCTGCGCTCTATTTCTTTGTCAGCAGTCTAATATAATTTGTTTCCATGGATTTTCGCCAAAATTGGCTCGTTCCAAGACAAACAATATAAAAGGTTGTCAAAACGTTCAATCTGTGATAGTGCAGCTTTAAATAAAGCAACATGTTCAAATTTGCGTCGACTTTCACGCAGTATGAATATGCAATTTCGCTCGCCATAAATCTTACCAAAGTGTGCCCCCTCTAACTTTGATTTTAGAAAATAATAGAGTCAACAAAATAAATGTAGCCGACAACTAAATGCTTGTTGACAAGCGGACTAATTATTGGCTACATACTTAATCGATTTGTTACATTATTAATTAATCACTTCTTGTCATAACAATGTCAGCCATCGACAATGAAACATAGATAATTGTTTGTTTACAGTTTTCTGTATTTATGTATTCGTCCATGTATGTGTGTCGGTATTTATGTATTGGTGTTAAGGTGAAAGGCATGGTAACCTTCTGTATATTTAACAATGGTAAAACATAAAACAAACATAGATTGTTTACGGTGATATAAAGATAATGATAAGTGAAATAAAAATGATATTTCACAGTGAGATAACTACTTGCTATATTCAAGTGTTTTAAAAACTCAGTCTCAGTGTGTGTATACCACGTGATAAATTGTGTCATAAATGCTACGTCGGAAGGCAATATTTTGATTTGAAAAAATAAATACTTTAAACAAAGATAACTTCACTATTTCTTCGCCATTTTTAATGAAACGTAACGCAGTCTACGCCGCTTACGGAGCCCTGCCTTCGGTATTTAACCAGAATTTGATTGAGAGTTTAGTTTCTTAAACAGAACAGAACAGAACAGAACACTTCGACAAACCACATGAACAAGTTTTCACAATACGGTTGTCTGACGGAGTACTGTCGAAACATTTTTTGAAAACAGGTTTGTCGAGGTCTTTGATGAAACTAATGACCATATCAAATTTAGGTAATAAAACAAATGCGGGGCTCTTTAAGCGGCATTGACTGTCCTTTGTTTTATTTAAAATGGTGTAGTAAAAGAAAAGTTCACTTTGATATAATTCTTCACTTTAAGCAAAATGTTGCCTTCAGACGTAGCATATATGACGTAATTTATCACGTGATATACACTCACCGAGTCTGCCATCATTTCAAAAGCAAAACCAGTGAACACAGGACTGGTATCATCGTCGGCAACCACGGTACTTTATACAGTTACGCTTCATAAATACGACCCCTTTGTCAGATTTTGCGTTGACAAGGTATAAGTTAATGATATTATTTTCTAAGTCTGCAAGATGACCGGAATTAAACTCTAAATGATTAAAATGGACTCGTTCGCTACGCTCACTCTACGCAATCTTAATCATTTATATTTTAATTCCTGCCATCAAGCTTTTACATGGACTGTGGCACAATCTAAACGACGTTATTTCCGAAATGACGTTTCTTTCACCTACAATTTAGAGAACTTTTCAGAAAAAAAATACAATTGACTGTCAGGTATTTCTGCCTTCTGAGACGATAGTATATCAGAGTAAATCTTTTAGCATTCACCAATCATTTAATATTTTTGTGTTTTCAACTATTAAATACACGGTTATAAACCTGATGTCAGTAGTTAATATTTTCCATAAATTCATTATAAGAAGTAGTTGATGGTTTATAACACAAAATTATACTTGTTATGCATGTGCATATATTGATTTTGAATAAGAGAGTCATTTTAAACAGCGTCATGGAAAAACATTTTGATTCCATCTGAGTTCTTATAGTATTGGAATACCATGCACTTGTAAACTATCCAACTTGAATAATGTTTAAGGTCTGACATTTTTGATTACATACTCATGTTTGGTGTACTACCACTTATAAAGATACTTCTTAAACTTAACAGCTACAGGCAAGTAATGGATAATTACAGGCAAGTAATGGATAACTACAGGCAAGTAATGGATAACTACAGGCAAGTAATGGATAAAGTGACAATCTTATTCAAAATCAATACATACACATGTAGAACAAACATCCATTTCGACTGATAAACCTTTAACTGCTTACTAAATAATGCCTTTATGGGAAATATGAATTACTTGATAACAAGATTGCAACTGTGAATTTAAAAGCAAAAAGCGCAAAATTATTAAATGATTGGTGAATGCTTAAAGATTAACTGTGATCTACTATAGTCTCATATGGTAGGAAAACCGTGTTTTCTGCACCTTTCTTTCAAATTAAACTCGGCTTCCCTCACAAGAACCATTGTTTTTGACATTTATTCATCCCTTTTGGTATTTATTAAAAGCAATTGTTAATTCTATTTGGGAGTAAGAGCGCATCTTTAAGGATTGTTAGTTTACACTTACAAAAATAAATGGTTTGTTGCAACTCAGTCGGATAACCATTTACTTTATATAAGAAAATAGTCTTCAATGTTTAGTGGTCTACTTTATACTGTGAAAACTAATTACTAAATGGTTCAGCCTCAATTGTTTATTTATTTATTGTTTTCCTTATTTAGAAAAATAACGGCTGATTGCTCATTTACTCAAACGCCATTTTGTATCATTTTTCCGCTTATAATAAAAAGAATAAAAGTCTGTTTCAGTGTTACATCGCAAAAACAAAATTAACTCATAAACACCAAAAGTAAATATTTCACTCATGGCCATTGGTACTCACTCAGTGAAATATATTGGTATCTTACAATGAAACAAACAATTATCCTGTATATATAAATATGTCTTAACATCGGACACTTTCATATAACCTTACTCATTGTGTCGCCCTTTATTTCAGGGAGGCGCAACTTTCGTCATACAAGGCCACAGCTCCCTCCACCTGTTTGACCCAAGTGACATCGACCACCCAAGTTTCGATCCCAGATCCTTCCTCAATATGGTGTCTAAGCAAAGTGTTCAACCCGTGGAAATAGTCCCGGTCACAGGAATGCCGTACTTCATGTTTATGCCGGCAGATGCGCTTAAGGTTAGTAGTATTCATTTGAAATATTGTAACAATGCAATTGTTATTGTTCGACTTTTTATGCTTAATATTAGGCAAAAATGGTACCTACAGGGACAAGCCCATAAGTAAAACTATGTTTAGTGGCACACATCCTAAAATACATTATACATATTTAACACATGTATCAACATAATAAGGCCTAAATTAAAATTCTGAAGTCAATGACCACTTTAAAAGTTGGGGAAACCGCGTTCCCTGTTTACTCCGCTGCCAGGTAATAATGGTTCCCTGCACTTCCAAATGATCCTGTTCCTTGTTTACTACACTGCCAGGTGATCCTGGTTTCATATTTACTCCATTGCCAGGCGATCCTTGTTCCCTATTTTCTCCACTGCTAAGTGATCCCGGTTCCCTGTTTACTCCACTGTCAGGCGATAATGGTTTCCTGTTCACTGCACTTCCAAATGATCCTGGTTCCCTGTTTACTCCACTGCCAGGTGATCCTGGTTTTTTATTTACTCCATTGCCAGGTGATCCTTGTTCCCTATTTTCTCCATAGCCAGGTGATCCTGGTTCCCTGTTTACTCTACTGCCAGGTTATCCTGGTTCCCTATTTACTCCACTGCCAGGTGATAATGGTTCCCTGTTCACTGCACTTCCAAATGATCATGGTTCCCTGTTTACATCACTGCCAGGTGATCCTGGTTCCCTATTTACTACACTGTCAGATGATAATGGTTCCCTGTTTACCCCACTGCATGGTGATCCTGGTTTCCTAATTACTTCACTGCCAGGTGATCCTTGTTCCCTATTTTTTCCACTGTCAGATGATCCTGGTTCCCTGTTTACTCCACTGCCAGGTAATCCTGGTTCCCTGTTTACTCCACCGCCAGGTGATCCTGGTTCCCTGTTTACTCCACTGCCAGGTGATCCTGGTCCCCTGTTTACTCCACTGCCAGGTGGTCCTGGTTCCCTGTTTACTCCACCGCCAGGTGATCCTGGTTCCCTGTTTACTCCACTGCCAACTGATAATGGTTTACTGTTTAATCCACTGCCATGTGATAATGGTTTACTGTTTAATCCACTGCCATGTGATAATGGTTTACTGTTTAATCCACTGCCATGTGATAATTGCTTACTTTTAATCCACTGCCATGTGATAATGGTTTGCTGTTTAATCCACTGCCATGTGATTATGGTTTACTGTTTAATCCATTGTTAGTTGTACATGGATTGCTGTATCCACTTCCATGTGATGCTCGTTTCTCGTTTAATCCAACGTGAACAGAAAAAAATAATACGCGCTTGACTCCACTGTCAGGTCGAAGGCATGTTCAGTCATCTTTGTAATATTGTGCAAAATAGGTGATTCGGTAATGTGGTACACACTTTTGTTTGAAATAATAAACAACTTACATTTTGTAGAATAAAACAAATTTATGTTTTTAGTCGGATGGGAGTTAAACAACACCACCCAAATCTTCAACAAAGCGAGATGAGACAACTTCAAAACTTTGCTCTAGTTACATAATCGTATGTGTGAATCTGGTGCTCTATTATTTTGTAGAATGAGACGGATCCTGGCTCCATGATTCCTGGTATGCAAGGTCGGAGGAGAGTTAAACGTCACCACCCTAATCTTTTACAAAGTGTGATTGGGCAACTACAGAACTTTGCCCTGGTTCCTATAAAGTCGGGAAATGGTAAACTTAGGTAAGACAAAACACTAATTTTACCGGAGACTATGATGTTGAAATACAGATACAGTCGAAATTCGCTGTGTCGAACTCTGTTATCTCGATGTTCCGGTAATCTCAAACCTTTTTCTTCTTTTTAGTTTAACACTTTTTGTGTTTCGGCTATATCGAATACTCGTTATCTCGAAAATGACTTCGACATAACGAGTTTTAACTATATATTAATATTCGAACATATATTTTGTCCGATGGGATGAAGTATTCTTAAATATTTAATTAATTTCGTTTTTATTGAATAGAGGCCGGACCAGTTGAATTATTTTTGCTTAAAGCATGAAATCAAAGACGATATTCCTCATTGGATTGTTGGTGCTAGTATCTACTATGTCTCATAGACGATCGTTTTACAAAACTATTGTGAAAATACCATATAAAATGGTTAAACATGACATATAATCACTTATTGAATTGAAAGTACTATTCGCAAGTTTCATGTAACTCCGTAATATGAAGGTTTTTCAGAACTTTGTTAAAACTTACAACGTGATTCGAAATAAGTTCGAGAACGTGATTCGATACAAGTTCGAGATAGTCATTCGATTTCATCTTTGATACAAAAGTTTCTATATATTTATTTCTCCTTTTGTTCTTTTTACCATGTCATCATTTAAATTGTTGAATACAGAAATAAATAAAAAAAAACTCTTTCATCTTGTTGAGCCAAATATAGAAACACAAAATTATAAAGCGGTTGTTTATTGCGAATATTTCCATCTAAATTTAAATAAGTTGATTAAAATACGACAAGGTCAGTAAATAATACACACATAAGTCTGCTCGTTTCTGACAGCAATAATTATTGCATTTATGCTAATGTGAGAATATGTTAAAAATTTGTCTGTTCTATTTGCGTTTTAAAACGCATGGCACGTTAACTTTACAATGTTTTATTTAGTAAAAATAGACAGCCAAGATAATGGATAAAACATAATAGACACACACTGAAAACCGAAATACCAGTACGAATTGTTTTGTTTTTTTGAAATGTCAAATTTTCGACGTAACCCTCTTTCAATAAGTCCTTAGGAGCCGGGTATTGCCTGTTCAAGTTCGGCCAAAGGTTTTTATTGCTTCGTATTCTCCTAAAGATCATAACGATATGCCTTTAATAATAATGCGCGCATTGGTAGACGTTGGTATAAATGTGAGGTTAGCTATCGTGAACTGACTGTATACCAAGGAGGTTTACCCCGACATTTCTCAATGCCGGTAGTTTGATGGCCTTGTATAAGTAGTTTGTTGTATACTTGGTCTCAATCCAATTGTCTGCAAAATCATCTTTTTTTTGTTTTAAAGCTGCACTCTCACTGATTGACAGTTTTGAAATGTTAATTTTAACTAGTTTTGGTCTCAGAATTACTTGATTTTGATATATGCATGTCTTTGTTTGCGCGCTTATTGCAGTCTATATATCATCATTTGATATGCCCGCAAATATATGTAGTTTGGAGCTATAGTTAGTAAGTAAATAAAGGTCTCTATTCCCCTTTATACTGTTGTTGGCTTTTTCCTTTAAGCCTCAGAATCACTTGATTTGGCATCAATAAATTTAGTTCATAAATGTAAGATTACACACAATATAACAGTCTCCATCGTTAGGGAAACTGCCGAAAAATCCATTCTTTTTCTAATAGCGTTAGTAATGCTTTTAGCTATAAAACTTTAATTCTAGGACGTAAATATGAAAATCTGAGATGTGATATGTTGTCATTAATATTATCTTATTGGTTTCCAGACATTTAGCAATAATTTCCTCATTCCAAGACAAAAAAAAGGTGTCAAAACGGTAAATCAGAGAGCAGCTTTAAGCAACAGTTGACTTTTCCTGTGTCATTCCGTGTATTATTGATGCACAACATCTTGCAAATTGCCATAATGTTTAAATGTATTCATGTTGTCATTTTGCTATAGGTACATCTTGCTGAAGAATCCGAAGTTTGTGATCGGGAAGGTACCTCCGGGTAATGACATTGGAAACTCGGGCCCGGCTGTAATACAGCTAGCCCCAAATCCACCCGTCAGACCCAGACCGACAAATCCACCCACAAGACAGAGGCAGAGACCGGTGCTAAGGTCACAGGTAAGAAGGAAGTTTATTCATCGAAATAGCATACAGTTGAAACCCGTTGGTTCGAACTCGCTTGGCTCGAATCCATCGCAGGCTCGAACCTGATGTAAAGGACCGATTTCTTTATTCTAAAGGTCAACATTTCCGCTTGGCTCGAATTTTACGAGGCTCGAGGTATTTTTGCCGGTCCCTGTGAGGTCGAACGAACGGGGTTCGACTGTACATGACATTTTACCCTTCCTTATCGTAGTTGATACCAATTCCATACTAATGTACACCAAGTTTGTCATAGAGCATATTGTTATTGATCATTATTCACACTGACGGATCCAGGAATTAATAACTGGTGTGTGTGTGTGTGGGGGGGGGAACCCTAAAACCCCCTAAAATCTTATATAAAGGTGTTGAAATGGCACGTATAAAATAGTTGATGCATTTCAACCCTTTATTCAAGAATACTTTTATACATCTAATGCAGTGTTAATACTTATGAAAAAAATCTAACCATAATATATGAATTATAATTCACCGTTTTAATTGTAAAGTTATCAATTTAAGGTACATAAATTTCATTTGCCCCCAAATGCGAATATGTGTATGTGTCTTTTTTTAGACACCGGATGTGACATTTTACCGCGACAGGCCTACCGTCCCTGTTGCTTCCCCAATTGACTCAATTTTCAACGGCGGAAGTGTTAGAAGGGCCACCGCCTCCAATGCAAACGTCGGCCATCTTGGAGTTCACAACCACAATGTTGCATCCGCTATGGCGCCTATGAGAGCCGCTCCAACCCCCGGTACACAGACTGTACAGAAAACGGAAGTAGTCGAAACAGTTGTTGAGACGTCTAAACAAGACGCCGCTTCTAGTGCAGCCAAACAAGAAGTTGCCGGCGCTGCGTCATCGAGTGTTTCAAGTTCCGGTATTGGAGGAACGGAAACCAAGACGGCAGCTGCAGAATCTAAAGCCGCAGCTTCATCATCAGCCGCCGCTGCAACGGAGGCGAAGAGTGTAAAGAAAGTCAAGAAAACCACAACAACGGTTGTGCACTCCGCAGGCGGACATCCGGCGTCCGGTTCCGCAGTTGGTGGTGTACAGGAGGTAACACAAGTCGTAGAGGAAGTTTCTCAGCATCAAAACGCAAGTTCCGCTTCGGCGGCTTCTGCCTCGGCTTCGCAAGCAGCCGCCTCTGAATCAAGCGCAACGTCCGGAAGTGGCGTCTCCAACGGGGCGTATTCTTTAGTTGGTGATACCGCCGCTGCTGTTGCTGCCTCGTCAAGCGTTTCGTCGGCTGCAGCAAGCGCCGCGGCAACAAACACTAGCACAACATCAGTAAAGAAAACAACCAAAACAACGACTGTGACGAAACAAAATGGCGCCACACCTGTCACAGGCGCTTACGATGCTGCCTTTGCAGAGGTACACACCGGAAATGGTGCATCCAAGACGCCGACAGCTATTTTGTCCAACAATAACGAGAAACTGGGTGTTATTGATTCTAAATCGGCCATGATTGCTACTGAAAGGCCGAGGGCTGTTGCTCCCATAGTTGGTCGACGTGAACCTTCAAGCACAACTCCTCAGGTAATCATAGGAATCTACTTTTGTAATTCAAAAGTTGTACAACTATACAACAACAATCAATCTTCCAGTTGAAACAATGCTTACCATAGGCACCAGTGTTGGTCGGAGATGGTTACAAATTAATCTTTTTTGAACTCAACCTATATTTTTCTCAAATTAAATTGTAGATAGACAATCATTAAGTACTACGCTAAATCATTAAGAATTCCAATTTTCGCAGGTGTTTAAAGTTCCGCCTACTGCCAATCATCCGATACACACTCTCTATGTCAGAATTTAAATTGACAATATGTCAGCCAATGAGGTTGTATTCTAAGTCGGTTAGATAACTTGAAATCAAATCTTAATGATTAAGAAGTACTCTTTCGCTACGCTCACTCCGTCCATTCTTAGCCATTAAGATTTTACTTCATGTAATCTAACTTTTACATATTAATATATCCAAAAACCTTTTGTCCCCATCCCTGATCGACACTGCCTCCTGTGAAGCTATGAATTTCTTTGCAACCTCTAAAGTTTTCACTGAGAGCCTTTTTTACTTAGAATACAACCTTCATTTTCAGCCAGTGAGATTGCAGATAGGCAACCATTTAAAAGTAGACTTAATCATTACGAATTTCAACGTTCGCGGGTTTTTAAAGTTCCGCCTACTGCCAATCATCCGATACAAATTCTCTATGTCAGAATTTAGATTGACAATATGTCAGCCAATGAGGTTGTATTCTAAGTCGGTTAGATAACTTGATAACTTATGGTCAAATCTTAATGATCAAGAAGTACTCGTTTGCTAAGCCTACTTCGTCCATTCTTGGCCATATAGAATTTTCTCCATGTAATCTAATTTTTACATATTAATACATCCAAAAACGTTTTGTCCCCACTGATCGACACTGCCTCCGGTGGGGCTAATTTGTAAAGCTAGGATTTTCTTTGCGACCTCTAAAGTTTTCATTGAGAGCCCTTTTTTACATAGACAGTATGTTATTTAAGAAAGAAATTGATAAAATTGCTATACATTTGTATTATTATAGTAATAATAATATCTGTCATGTGTTCCTGTTCCGGATAGAAAAATCCGACCAGAGGCCACATAATTTGTGAAGAAAATACATAAAAAAGCGCATTTTTGTACATTTCACCAAAAAGGCGTGCGATGACGTTTACTGACGTCATGACGCGCAGTAATTTGTATTCACTGCATACGTAAAGTTCCTTCGATATCACGTCTTTTAAGGGTCATTTTGTTTTGTTATGAAGATATATTTTTGCAAAGTTAATGTTTATGGAACTCATCTATTGAAATCTCATAATTATGGTCACATAAAGTATATAATAAAATAAATAAAAAGTATTACGTCACAGCGCGTGACTCATCTGGCATGGGGGGGGGGGTGCCAGATGGAATTTTCCAGCTGACGTCACCGGAAATGCCTATCCGGTGTGCTAGAAAAGTTTGTCCTATTTCCTCCCTTTAATATATCACTTCAAAAAACTAACGACATTATGAAGATATTCGAAAATGCAATCCATGCAACCATAATATAATGGTTTATTAGCATGAATAAAATACAGACAAAATGTCAATGTAAATATCTTAAATGCACACTCTGCATCCTAATGATGAATGGCTTATATTGAAGTGAAACTCTTATTCAAAATCAATACAAACACATGTATAACAAACATAAATTTTGAGTGATACACCTTCAACTACTTACTAAATAATGCATTTAAGGAAAATATTAATTACTGATAACAAGTTTATAACCGTGTATTTAATAGCTGAAAACGCAAAAATATTAAATGATTGGTGAATGCTAAAAGATTTACTGTGACCAACTATGGTTTCATAAGGTAGAAATACCCTGATTTCTGCACATTTCTTTGTAATTAAACGCACCATCCTTCATAACAGCCATTGTTTTCGACATTTATTTATCCTTTTTGGTAAATTCAAACAATTGTATTAAGGTGAACTGTAAATTTTATAAAGAATACTTTTTTTACTTGAGTAACATACATATCTCGTTCATGTCCAGTCTTCTTTTAAACACGGTGTATATCTTTCTAGACAATTTTGTTTTTGAAAAAAATCAAAATTGAATAATATGATTAGACATTGCTCTAATTTTAGACATCTACGGAGGAACAGGAAGTAGAAGGCGAGGAGGTAACCGTGGCATCCTCGAGCGCTTCTCAATACACAGGTAATTTTAGAGGATTTGTGACGTTATGACTATCTATAATTCATTTGAACTTATTAATCAAAATAACCTATTCAATGCTCCCGCAATGTTCTTAAAACATTGCAAGATGAAAGGGAGAGTAAAAACAAATATTTAAGTTATATTATTTCTAATTGTCTCCCTTCACATATAACTTATTGAATTGTACCTTTCACATGCTATAGAATAGAATGCTGTTTTTTTTTTCGAATTTTGTTAACGTTGTCTTTCAACAAAAAATGATATTGTAGGCATCACATGAACTCTGATTTTTGAATACAATTAAACTATACAGTCAAAACCCGCTATGTCGAAGTCGTAGGGACCTGGGAAATACTTTGAAATAACGACCATGCGATATAACCGAAATACAAAACATGTATAATTAAACCCAACACATTTGAATTTGTTTTCGAGCTAACAGAGTTCGACATAGCGAGTTGCGACTGTTCATTATTTTGTTAGTAACAAAACATGATTAGTTCACATACCGAAGATGCTATTTCTGTAAGTTGCATCGTTATATTAGATGGAATGAAGTATGTAGCATTATTAGTATTATTTTTCAGAATTTTTCAAATAAATTTTGCAATTCATCCCCCTACTTATAGACGTACGTGCGGTTGCGCGTAGCCCAAACATCTCCAATGCGCATGCGCAGTACCGTCTGCCGCAAGGTGCGGTTGGATGGGCGGCTTCAAACCCTGACACTGCCCTCGGGGCAAGTGGTCGTGTTAATACGACAGATGTACCAGTTGAGATCGCACTCCTCCCCAACAACAGTATTTATAATGTTGCTAAGATGTTTGATGTACACGTACTATGTCAACTTTGTTCTTGATGCAAGGGACTACAAAGGTGTATATTAAGCAGATCAAAAATGAGACTTACTTGGTAAAAGACTACCTCAACATACATCTGTTTCCCGATGTTTAGAGCATTGTTAAAGTTAGCCAAGTTGACTAATAGGACAGTTGTTAACTTTAAAATGTTAAATAGTCTAAATGTTTCATAGACACACATGTGATTTACGGTACTTTTTAAACATATTGAGATTTTTTTTTTCAACTTTAAATGTTTTATCTAAATATATCAGAACATGATAAAATATTTAACTTTTAAAAGTTAACAACGGAGCGGTTAACAATGTCGCAAACTTACAGAAAGTTCTGAACAATCGACCCAATTGTTTGTGGTTTGAGGTGTTCTCGAAATTAGTTCAGTTGGACCCCGATGACTCGAACTCCTACGGACCGGCGAAAATACCTCAAGTCTTGGAAAATTCGAGCCAAGCGGGAATGCTTACATTCAGTTTAAAGAAATCCGTCCTTTACATCAAGTTCGAGCCAATAAAGAATTCGAGCCAAGCGAGTTCGAGCCAACGGGGTTTGACTGTATAACAACTATAATGTTCGAATAATTGATGACAAGTGGTATCGATACACACTATGGCATATGCAAAGGATTTATTTTGAATGTTAGTATCAGATAAAATACAAAAAAAACACAAGAGTTTAAAGCTGCACTCTCACAGATTTACCATTTTTACAACTTTTTTATTTTTTGTCTAGGAAACAGCATTGTTTTGCGTAAATATCTGCAAACCAATGATATAAGACTGCTGACAAAAATCAGATGTAGATTTTTATATTTCCGTTCGAGAATTAATGTTTTATGACTTAAAACGTTACAAACGCTTTAAGAAAAATGCATAAATCATAATTTTTTAACTGAAATATAACAATATACGAATTATTTATTTTGTCAGCAGTCTTTTATAACTGTTTTCCATGGATTTTCGCAAAAATTGGCTCGTTCCAAGACAAAAATTAAAAAAGTTGTCAAAACGTTCAATCTGTGAGAGTGCAGCTTTAAAACCCACTTAACATTTTGAATTAAAGATGTCCTCTTAATTAGTCCATTGCATTTACTAAGGTTGACATAACTGTACTTCACTCAGTTATATATTCGGTCAGAGAATTTGAACATATGCAGCCACACGACTAACTGTCATGATGAGATTTAACATTTCAGATGATCATTATCATATTTGGACGTGATGTGAATGATATAGAGAATGCCTGCATTTATTATAACTGTCATGTCTGGTCATATATGTATACTGTATTAATTAACAATGTGATGTATATCGTGAGAATGGTACCCGATTGATAAGGTAGTCAGTTTGATGCCGACAACTATTTATTTCATATCCTTGGAAGATTGTTACTGTTTTTTTACAAATATCATACAAATATTGCTAATATTACCCATGGCTAAGTGAAATGGCGAGCTTATATGTTTATCTGGTACCTTAAATGATACCAAAATATGAATAAGTTTTATATTATAACGCATATGTACATGGGTAAGTATGCTTGACTTTGATCCTATACACAGAAAAAGATGGGGGTGGGGTAAGCAAGATTGAAACCGAAAAAAACCTCGTTAAAATGCGTTAATTTCGATATACAAATGTAACATTATATCTAGTAAGACAGCTTTTATAAGCAAGATGTATTTTGACTTTATTTTTATTTTTGACACTTTGACTTTAAAAAGTAACCTTTTAACGTATTATATACACGAGAGTTAAAAATGAAGACAAAGTACTAAACTATCGTGAACAATAGACGTTCAAACTCTATAGCTAGTTCAGAACTATGTCATTGGGTAATGGAGGATGAACTATAATGTTGGACTTGCCGTTTTATTTAACCACTAACCAAGAAGGGAATGCACCATTCGTTAAAACTGAATGTTTTTATTTTTGTTTTGTATTGTACGTCAAATGCTATGCCTGCTTCTAACTTATGTACACGTCCTAAATTTCCTGTGTTAACTTCATCAGTGTGTCCTATGTCAAATTAACATACTCATATGCATATCATGCATTTGTTATATTAACATACTTATATTCATAACATATGCAGATCACAAATTTTATTCTAACATAACCAGAAAAACAACAACATTAACCTAACATATATAAATACACATATAAATACTTTGGATTATTGCGTAATATTTATTTGGTACTACATGATAAGTATACATAAAATTTAAAACATAATATCTTGTAACGTTGAAACAAACATTTTCACAGAAACTTGCGATCACATTTAAAAAAAGCAGTCAACTTTGATGGAGCACAATATAGCTTGATGCAAAACGTTGTCGTTTCTTTTCATGTTCGTGCTTTAAAAAGTTTATCTCATATGATTTTAAAACAAAAACATATATTATTGTGTAATTTTGTTTTCGTTTTAATCTTTAAATAAATTTATCCTAAATCTTCATTAAACTTTAATATTTTTTTTTGCAACAACCTATAGAGTGCCCCTTTACCCTTTATTGTGCCCCTTATCAATTTCAACTATATTTAGGTTCAACACAACATGTAAAACATTTTTATATTCTCTTATTTTAGACACACAGGTCGCCTACACCGTGCTAACTAATGCACGTGATCTTGGACAAAACAGCCAACCAGAAATAAATTTGTTATATAGACATAAAAGAGGTAATTTGTAATCCAATCATATTTGATAGTCATTCTGAACAAAACGTTGTCGAGAAATATGTTTTATCAAGAATGATTAAATATTGCCACTTGTAAATAAGGTAAATACTACGGATTCAGTTCGTAATTTACAATTTGTTAGAATAGGTTATCACTATTCAAATAAAGGCGGCCCGATATGATGGCACATGTAAAACGGGCGACCGAACGCTATTTACCAAGCATCTTTATTTTCGAAACACCATTTGCAGCTTTGCGTGACTGGTATGTTTATTACACACGTACCGGAAATGCACCCAAACGAGGTCGTAGACCTGGGGCTTCCCGCCCGGCCCCATCGTCAAGATCTAACCAATCAAAGCGCGTCGCTGGTTGGTCGGGCGGTCCTGCTACACCGGAGCCCGCCCTTGGGGCCAACGACAGAGTTAACACAACGGACCTTCCCGAGGAAATAGAAATCCGTCCAGATAAAAGTAAACAAAAAGCTGGCTTATACATTATAGTACATGGTGTACATACAGCGTAATTTTACAGCATATGTTAACTAAACGTGTGATGGGTAAATCTGACATTTTCAAGCAGAGATTCTTGTTTTAGCTATCATTTTTTTTCCAATATCCAATTCTACAAAATCAATGGCCGCCAGAATAGGGTTTAAATGTGTGCACGCTTTAGTCTATTAAGAACTCTTCTAACAAAAAAGAGGGACAAGAAGACAAGTACCCCATTTGTCACACATTAACCTTTAAATACTGAATTGTTTTTAGTAAGAATGTGCCTATTTGCTTCTAATAGTTATGCATGCATCATGCATACGCCTTTTTCGCATTGCACAGCTTTCCAAACGTATATACTTGCGAATCAATATTGTCCGGCTTAAAAATGTCCGAAATATGCATCAAGTTTATGTTTACATAAGACGTTTTAGCCACGCGGTATTTACACCGTGAAGTACAAATGTATATGGAATAACGCTGCTTGTTTGTTCGATACTGGACGCAATTGTAATCCAACAAGGTGCATGTCGGCCACAACTGTCAAATTTTAATCCCTAACCCTTTAACAAAATAAGAAATGTGCGTGGATCGTTCAGAACTTTGTTTCAGGCAACAATTTTCTTTGTTAACCACATCTGTAAAAATTCAAATGTTTACTACGATGGAACATTCATGTTAAAAAAATCGTGATTTGTGGTACACATCTATAAGGAAAACTGTTTCAGCATTACATGTTTTCATTCAAATATATCAGCATGTCATAAACAAGTGTACCATTTAAGGAATGAATTGCGGGCGTGATGTCATTATCGGGGTATGAACGCAATTGGGCTAGTCAAAGTGTGTGGAGTCCGAATATATTTATATTTTACGGGCTCTGCTGACACAATACAAACAATAACAAGATCAATAGTTTTCATGTATATTGTTATGCGATGAATCGCGATCCGAACATATCCGAAGATGTTGCGTTCATCGATTGATAAACGCAATTGCCGAAAGGTTGTTCATTTAAGGAATGGAAGTTGAGGTGTAAATATTTAATGTTATCATCAATGTTAAAGCTGCACTCTCACAGATTGACCAATTTAACAACTTTTTTATTTTTTGTCTTGGAAAGAGCAAGTTTTAGCGTAAATATCTGCAAACCAATGATATAAGACTGCTAACAAAAATCAGATCGTAAATTTTCATATTTCCGTTCGAAAATTAATGTTTTATGGCTTAAACCGTTACTAACGGTTTAAGAAAACGGAATATTTTTTTCAATTTTTGAACTTATACATATAAATCTGCGATCTGATTTTTTGTTAGCAGTCTTATATATCAGGTTTCCTTGGATTTTTCGCAAAAATTGGCTCGTTCGAAGACAAAAAATAAAAAAAAATGTGAAAACGTTCAATCTGTGAGAGTGCAGCTTTAACTTTCAACAAAGTTCTGAACAATTGGCACAGTCAGTATTGAATTTAACCACGAATATGAAAAAATATTCGACAACATTTACTCTAAACACTACGCATTAACATAATGATACTACAATTAATGTTAAACTAATGTTATTGCATTATAACAATATCTCAGCTCAGATGATTGCCATTTCATTCAAATATATTTATATAATCGTTCTTCGACCAAAAATTATCTTGCTTTTAAAATGAGTCGGACCGTCAAGTCAACTACACGACGAGGCTGGAGCTATATTTACGACCAATCGTAGGTCCAAGTTTAGACCATGAAAAAAACACTCATTATATAACAAAGAGTCATCCTCTTTTCTTTTCTTTTTTTAAATAAATGTGAAGATTTTCGAAAAGTAATAAAATTCAGCAGAGTTCATAATAAAAACTCAACTGGAAAGAAAGTGAAAATAAAAAGAAGACTTGCAGTTATGCCACTTATGTCTGAACTTAGACTTTGAGACTATTCGTAAGCATGGCCCCGTTAGACCACAAAGCTTTGATAACTTTGTTCCGATCTACTAAAAGTTAAACACAATCATGGTTGTCCAATCAAAAATTAATATACATTGTTATATCCACGATAACTACCTGTATGGGTTTTGTTCAACATTATTGTTAAAAATAACAACACAAGTGTATTCGAATAATAATAATAATAATAATAATAATAATAATAATAATAATAATAATAATAATGATGATGATGATGATGATGATAATAATAATAATAATAATAATAATAATAATAATAATAATAATAATAATAATAATAAGGCACTTTGATGGAAGTTAACACATATATTAACTGCTTTAAGGTATTACTTAAAATACATAATATTTAAACAAAATATTTTAAAGCTTTTTTAGATATTTTCTGTTATTAAAAATTTAATTCATTTTTCGATAATTCTTCTTAAGTTGCTTAACATCATAATTGTTATAATGAAGAATAAAACGTACACTCGTCATGTGATACATTTATGAGAATTACCCAGCTCCTGCGGAGAGGCGTTTAGCCTACCGACTGAAAAATCCAAAGATCACGGAAGCTGAGATACTGGCAAAGGAGAAAAAGATGTTCGCTGCAAGAGCTAGGGCTAATGCCAGGCAGGCGGTTCCCGTTCAATTAGCTCCTCCCGTGTATGCAACATTACCGCCAGGCGCCACCGATCCGCCACTGACACCAAAGCCAAAACCACCTGCTCAGAGACCACCTGCATGGAAATCACCTGCAAAAACCCTAACGGCTAAAAGACCACCTGTAAATACGAGACCGCGTAAGACGTTGGTTGCTCAGCGTCGAGAAGCGGCAATGAAATTAAATGCTAAGCCTACATCTGCACGTAAGACGTTTACATCACAGCGCCGAGAAGCAGCAATGAATTTAAACCCTAAGCCTAAATCGGCGCCTAAGACGTTGACACAACAGCGTCAAGAAGCAGCAAGGAAATTAAATATACAGCCTGTATATAACCCGACACCTCCCACAACTGCAGCATATCCGACAACTGACATTTACTATGCTACAGATTCGACAATGCAAAATACGCCAGGGAATTATCCGACGTCGACACAGTATTACTCCGATTTCAATAACAATCGTGGTAATAACTTGAATGGGAACAACAATAATAACAATCAACAATTTAAAATGAACCAGCCGCGACAACAGTGGTCTAATCCAAAGCCACCGCAGCAACGACGGCAGGGACCACCACCACCACAAAGTTTCCAGTTGAAGCAGATACAACAACAACCACAACAGCCTGTAGGTTGGAACAAGACTCCACCACAAATGCAGAATGTCAACCCTGTCCAACCAATCAAACAACCGCCAATCATGGGCAATACAAAACCTGTTTATCAAGCACCACCACCTATGCAGAATTTCAAACCTGCTCCACAAATGCAAAAACCACCAAACATGGGCCACACGAGACCTATTTACCAACAACCGCATCAACAACAGCCGCAACCAAATCAACCAAAAAGTTGGCAGCAGCAAAAAACACTGCCTATTCAGCCAAATAGTTGGCAGCAGCAAAAACCACCACAGAAGCAACAGCAAAAACCGCCACCAAACCAGCAAAATAATTGGCAGCAGCATAAACCACCACAGAATCAACAAAATATTTGGCAACAGCAAAAGCCGCCACCAAACCAGCAAAATAATTGGCAGCAGCAACCACCTCCGCAAAATCCGCACAATAATTGGCAACAACAGAACCCGCCACCAATCCAACAAAATAATTGGCAACAGCAACAACCACCGCAAAATCAGCACAATAACTGGCAAAAGCAAAAACCACCACCAAACCAACAAAATATATGGCAGCGGCAGCCACCACCGCAATTTCAACAGAACCATTGGCAAAATCAACGCCAACCTGCAAATCAACAACAGCCAAAAGGTAAAACTAAACTAAAATGGTTTTAATAGTTAAGGTTAAAACATTCCATTTCGCTACTTACATTTGCATTGTCAGCTTAAGAAATGGGTGTTTAGAGGCAAGTGCCAACTTCCAAATGGATAACAAGAACACAAACTGCGTATTGTAAACTGATGGGGAAGGTCATTAAACGAAAAATGTTCCTGCCGAAACAACAAACACATTTATGACCGAATCGTTTCTCCAAATCGGCAGTGCTTAGTGTGGTATGTGACTTATTTGTAAAACCAGGGCCAGGTCTTACCTGAAAACTTCTTGTTCAAAAAGCAGATATAATATCAAGCCAAACATATGTATTTACGGATATATGACGAAAGTAGGACAATGGGTTAAAAGTACAAAACTCTTAAGTGAGAAAATCCATGGAGAAAAACTAACTAAACCCTTTAATACAATTCCATAAAAAAAAGGTTTTGTCGTAAAACCAGTTCTACGTCCTCTTTTATGACCTGTTTTATGTACATATCTTGATAATATATTCTGACTTTTGCAGGTACGGCACAGCATCGAAGAGTATTCGCATTTCATTATGTTTGAGGCCCGTCCTTATTTATCATATTTTACTTAAACTTAGATAGTGAGTTGTATAATCATACATTCCAGCCATGTTTTGTGTTTGTAGGTCACACTTGCAGAGATGATACATCACGATGTCGGCAGAGCAACCATTATTTTATATCGAAATAATGCAAATTGTACATTTATTAAGGCGTTTTATTTTAAGGATTCTTTTTAATTATTATTCAAACTTTGCAAAACGTGGACTTAACCAGAAGTGTATCCCACAGAAGTAACGAAGGAATAACAGGACAACCACAAGGACCACAACAGGGGCCATTCCATTGTAATTAGATACCATCATTAAAAACTAAAACTTCCATAATTTTGAATAACTTTGATCTGCCTATATTGGATCGAATAGTTTTCTACAAGGCCTGTATACATGTAAACCCCACATATAAGGGTTCGAGATGCAACGGCATACTGAGATGAATTTGTCATAATGTTCTGTATTGAAAATAAATTATTTTATATCTAAAGAACAGGTCAAGCCGGGCCGACGGATGGTTTCATTCAGCATAGTTAGCCAAAGAAACAACAGCCATCTGTGTGCCTCTATGTACAGGTGATACGGGGTTCGCTACACAGTCTATATACCCTACAACGCCTCCATCAAGACGACAGAGACGAAAAAGGGTCAGGAATTGATTAAATATTTGAAATATTACAGATTTTCATTAATATAACTCTATGTGCATGTCAAAGCGGACCATCGATGTTCGCTACACAGCCTATATACCCTAAAACGCCTCCATCAAGACGACAGAGACGAAAAAGGGTCACGAATTGATTAAATATTTGAAATATTACAGATTTTCATTAATATAACTCTATGTGCATGTCAAAGCGGACCATCGACGTTCGCTACACAGCCTATATACTCTACTGCGCCTCCGTAAAGACCACAGGGACCAAAACGACCAGGGTTTGACTGAAAGTTTGAAATATTATAAATTATTTTAATTATAATTCTATGTGCAGGCAGACTGCACCAACGGGGTCAGCTCATATACCCTACGGCGCCTCCATCAAGGCCACAGGAACAAAAAAAGGTCAGGGTTTGGCTGAAGGTTTAAATTATTATTAATTGTTATAATCTTAACTCTATGTGCAGGCCAAAATGGACGAACAGGGTACGTTACTGAGCCTATGTACCCCGTGACTCAACCTCCTACACCACCTCCTCGTAGACGCAACAATAGACGAAGGTTTAGAAACCCGCCCCAAAGTATGTATACAATTTCAATTTATCACATGGTTTGATATGTTTAACCTGATTTTGTAAAGTCTGTGATTTTTTCTCCATTTTGGCCTCAAAGCCGAGGGCCATTTCATCGATGTGTTTGTCCAAATCTTTAACCTACACCAGAGGAGGGATAATGACTCTTTCAAATAAACTATAATTGTGATTTTTTAAGGATTGCTCAATTTTATTGACCTTAACGAACAGGTACTTACTGCGTCTTTATTTGATATAGCTTTGAATCTTATCGCAACATTCCGTAGAAGTGTTCTTTTTTCTCTCAAACTCCATGCAGTGCTACTTCCCTTACAGTAAAGCAATCATTACCACCATGCAAATCACATGGATATAAACTAGTAAATTATGTAAATTATCTTGAAATTTACATATGTTTTGTATATTAACCTCATTCCAGCTTAAATATTTGAAATTGGATCAAAGATATCCCATGAAAGAGAGAATAAAAAACTTTAGAAAAGTTTATATAAAGTTTATGTAGCTGAGTCCAGCTATACTCGTCCATGGTGGCAGCGATCTGGTCTGCTTGTCAAGGGAGATCACTGCGTAGAAGATTGCTTTTTCCTTTATAATCATACATGCAAACATTTTATTTTAAAATCTTCAATGTTTGGCCTCTCTGAAGTTTCATTCTTTAAATGGTACCCTTTGAAGTAAGTATTATATTTTAAATGTTCATAGACATATATCGCAAATATGATTCTGAATAGAAGTTTGTCTTATTTTATAAATAGCAAAGTGGTTATGCAAACGCAAGTTAGACATATCGAACTTCACAATTTTTGGTCGAATATGAACAAACGAACGAAATGAGTATCATGTAGTTTTATTTGTTATGATGGAATTTAAGATTGAAGATATTTACTACATTGCATGTACAAGGTCTTCTACCCATACATATCAAATTATATAATTACTGCGACTATTGATGTTAAAAATACCTGAAAGTAGACAGTGCTTTGGAGACTTGACCCTTTTGTCTCTTTGTCGGTCTAAGTCGTCAACTAGAACTACTTAAGTTATGCTGCTATATATTTTATTTAAGGAATGAATTGCGGGGTTGATGTCATTATCGGGGTATGAACGCAATTGGGCTGGTCTAAGTGTGTGGAGTCCGAAGACTCCACGCGTACTTTGACCAGCCAAATTGCGTTGATATCCCCGATAATGACATCAACCCCGCAATTCATTCCTTATATTTACACCAATACTTCATTATTTTATTCAAGAAACGTTAAAAAAATACTTCATTTCATTTCGGATTACCTTTCAGTAATCCTTTCTTACCCATTCTGTAAATAGGACGACCCGACTGTTACCGGAAACATTTTTTTTTCAAATGAGGTCACAATAACGCGGGAAAAGATCAACCACTTGAAATCACTTTTAAACGTAAGTTTGAAACACTTTTGGCAACAAAACGTTTAAAATATAATAACTTTGCACTTTCTAAAATGTTGATTTATATTTTACGGGACCTGCTGACACAATACAAACAATAACAAGATCAATAGTTTGCATGAATATTGTTATGCGATAAATTGCGATCCGAACATATCCGAAGATGTTGCGTTCATCGATTGATGAACGCAATTGCCGAAAGGCAGTTTATTTAAGGAATGGAAGTTGAGGTGTAAATATTCAGTATTTAAATGTATGAACACATATTTGAGGAAAGACAAAATAATTGTTGCCATTCGAGATGTTGTTACAGATTTAAGATTTTTGAAGTCACAACTAAGATTCTGTAATGAATAGGCCATTGAAGTATTGCAATTTATACTTTTATGGCTATTCTAAACACAACTGTTGATTTGTAAGGAGCTACTTCAACGCAACGAACACGTGTAACGTCGTCTGCGAAAATTGGTCCTGTGGAAGCATTCATCACCAACCAAATTAAAAAAAAAAACGATTGGATAATGAAATAACACCTTAAACAAATGTTTGTAAACTTTAAAAAAAGTAAAAAATGGTAATTAATGTCCCGATTGCCTGCTTATTAGGCACAACACGTTGTAAAAAAAATAGTACTCACTTTCGCATACGACGTCACATATGTATATCGAACTAAGAAGTAAAATCAAACATTTCTTTTTTACATTGCTCGAAGTATTGGTACCCATTATTGAAATTAATTGATAAATGAGCCGCGATATGCGGGAATAGGTGATATCTAGTACTGGATACAAGGCATAAACGACATATATATTGTTTTCAGTCAATGCAAATAGAATGGTGGCACAATTGTGTGACATGTTTTGACGTCATCTGGTTCCTTAAAGCTGCACTCTCACAGATTGAACGTTTTGACAACTTTTTTTATTTTTTGTCTTGGAAAGAGCAAAATTTGGCGTAAATACCTGCAAACCAATGACAAAAGATAAGATCGTAGATTTTCATATTTCCGTTAAAAATAATGTTTTATGGCTTAAACCGTAACTAACGGTTGAAGAAAAATGCATAAAACATCAGTTTTTGAGCTTAAATATAAAAATCTGTGATCCAATTTTGTAACAGCAGTCTTATATAACTGGTTACCATGTATTTTCGCAAAGAATGGCTCGTTCCAAGGCAAAAAGTTAAAAAGTTGTCAAAACGTTCAATCTGTACCAGTAGGCGAGTAGTTCTCGGACATTAGTAGTTCTCGGACACTCGCGATTTTTGCCTCATTTTAGTAGTTACATATCAAGCACCTGATTTAAATCAATCAGGTGTTTGAAAAATTTCAGCAGGTACCAAATCGTTTCATTAGGTAAGGATTATATTAAGACGTTTAATTCTAAAAGTTTCCAGTTGTTTACAAAATCTAATTTTACCTCCGCTGGGAATCACAATTTTAATGCGCATGCGCAATAAGCACAACTTAAAATAAGGGCAACAGTTAGGTTAAACTATTAGTTCGGTATACTTCCTTTTTTGACGCAGACGACATTCTGCATTTACGAAAATATTCATGTTAAGTCAAGCGTTTACATTACACATGTGCTAAAAAAAGATACCATTTATTTCATTTTTATGAGCTTCATGGTTTATGTTTATATGTACAATTAGATTAGTTTTTAATGAAAAATAATAAAATATACATCACCTACTGGTTTGAAAATTCAACTTTTAAATAATTTAAATAAAAAAAATCACATCAGCGCTTGTTTCCCGGTTTTGTTGATCATTTAAGGGAGTGTCCGAGAACTACCTCTGTCGAACTAAAATTTAACCCCTTTTGAGCACCACATTCGGAGCCTATGAAAATGGACGTATCTTGTTCAATTTCACTGGCATTTTTTCAACAAAAAAGAGCTAAAGTTTGTTATAAACATTGGAATATCATACATCTTTTAAAATTAGGATACTTTATCGATAAAACCTCTAAAAGTGTCCGAGAACTACTCGCCTACTGGCAAAGCTATTTTGATATTAGGCCACATATTATAAATATTTCTGCTTGTCACTGTTCAGTCGGGGTCATTTTATTAACAAACGTTTCCGACATCGTAATTTTAGATCAAAAGCTTTGATTTAATGGAACGCTATAGTTGCAAAATGAAACACTCATTGCTTTCAATTGACCAATTGAGTTGCAAATTTTCGAAATTTATGTCATATTTACTCAGAAATAAAGATTCGAAAAGCAAAGGTATGTTATGTAATTGAACACATTGCCTTAACTGACCAATAGGGTTATAAATTTCGAAAGATATCTTTCAATTTTTCAGAAATACAGCTACAAAAAAATCTTTGAACTGTTCAGAAATACAGCTGCAAAAAGCGATTGAACGATACTTCAGAGACTCCTTGTATGATTTGACAATTAGAGTTATTATTTTTAAAATATAGATTTTAACTACGCAAATTTTTTTATTCGAAAAGATATTCGTACAATACGTGTGTGAATAAGATGGCCCTGACAGCAAGTGGTGTTTCAATACAGTTATACTAGTAATGAATTTGCCATGACTTCAAATGTTGTTTTCTTGACAAAAGGAACTACTCTACCGCCAACGATAGGAACAACTCTGCCTCATCACTTTAATTATATTGACGAAATATTGTCAATTACTGGGAATGTCTCCCCTTAAGGTATATCGGTCTGTCAATAACCTCTTGTCTACATACTTACTTTACTAATTGACTAAACACAACCAGTTCATGCTTGTGTACTTATTCTAACTCTAACTTGTGTCTGATATGTATATGCCTGTCTGCATTGTGGAATTTCGTATTGTGAATTAAACTGATTTGTGTCTCAATATATGTGCCAATAACATATGTCCATCATCAGCTAATTGTTTATTAAGAATCTTAGAAATAAAATTTTAACCAGTTGAATAATTTCCCACATTGACTTTAAAGTGTCTCGCTATTTTTTTTGGACCAAAAATTAGTTTTCGCGGTTATGCATCTCTAAACACTAATTTTATCATTATTTTACTCTATGATATCGAAATTGCGAAAAAATAAGTTATAGCATCAAAAGGTATTTGGGTTTTAAAGGGGTTTGAACCCACGCCGGTAAAGTCAAGAAAAAAATAGAAAACAGCCGGTCAAAGACGATATTTGAGCAAATATCAACATTTTCTGAAGGGTTCCAACTTTGGTATTTTTGTTTTAACACTCCTTATGATGGGCCACATTTTATTTCGTAATTAAAAAAGAGTCCATTTTACAAACCATGGGTGAGTTACTTTAAAGACAACTCACAATGTTTTACTATACATAATAAAGCCATATGAATACATTGGATGGGATTGAAGATAATACAAATTATTCGTTATTTAAAAAATCGTATTGATTTTTTTCACTAAGAATCTTAATGATTGCCTACCCTTTTGTATGAATAACGGCGCTATTTTAACATACACATAACCCAAAAGTGATTTAACGTTTGAACTAATCCATCGTCATTATCAACAAAGAACTAAACAGTGTAAATAAAACACAACGTATACCTTAACATCGGAGACTAACGATCATTTATACTTGATGGATTTAACAGTTGTAACAAACATGGATAATGATGATGAAGGTGATGATGTTGTGATTGCACAATAATGTATCCCTAACGACCTTTATTATGTTTTATTGTCTAGCAACTGTTGCAGAGAGGTTTAAAGTAATTTTATTTCCTTCTTTTCTTCGTGCACAAGTTATATATTTTATATTATATATGGTGTTCCTACAAACTTTTGTACGCCGTCTATAACATTTGTAGCAGTTATTAAACATGTCAATGTGAAGTTGATTTGTTGATCTATTTCGATGGTCACTATATTTCACGTATGGTATTGGTATGATTAAAAAATACTTCCATAGATTTTTCTTTGTTTTATATATTTTACTTCTATTCAGGGGAAATGAAATAGCATAACGTTGTATCCAATTGTAATTCAAGGGAGCTAATTTAAACATTAACTATTACAGGACGCGGTCGACGGCGTAGACCACCGGAGTATAATGAAGAAATACCTGCCTTTCTGCAGCGTGATCCGGTAACCAGGTGGTTTTTCAACAACATGGAGGGTTCTGAGATGATGGAATCTTTCATGCCCTTCCTTGCAATGGGAAAATAAGACAGACAAATATATTTGTTCACAATAGGCAATGTAAACATAAAATATGTTTGTAATGGAAAATTGAGGTATTACATTTGATCACATCTTGAAAATGGACCATATCGTTTACTGCATTTAGAAAAGTTGATTTGATTTGGAAAACTGCAAATCAATGCCATACCATAGCATGTGAGATTTCAAAAATAAAACATACTTTGACGATTGGAAAATAAAACGTAACTTGTGTTCACACTGGAATAAAAAATATGACTTTTTCGTCCAATATTCTTTTTCGTTTATACTTAAGACATTGCATTTCTTTGCATGTGTAAAATTGCTTTTGAGATATTAGAATCCTTCTTACCATTCCTTGCCTTGAAAATTAACAACAGTAACATGTATTTATAATGAGAAAACAAGAATATAACATGTATTTACAATGGTAATATAGTACATAACGTGTATTTAAAATGGGAAAATAAGACAGTACATGTATTTACAATCATGGGAAAATAAGACAGAGACATGTGTTTACAATTGGGGGAAAAGACGGTTACATATATTAACAATGAAAAAATAAGACATTAGATTATTACAATTTGGAACATAACACAAACATGTATATGAAATGGGGAAATAAGATATTTACGTGTATTTTACAATGTGAAAATGAGCAATCACATTAGATTGTATTGGGAAAATGAGGCAAAATCGGGAGACACTTTTTTGTTTGCATTCAGAAAACAAGTTAACACTTAATTGGAATGGGGAAAGAGCATTTCATAACATACCATAACATAATATCATATTTATATAATATATACTTACAGTTTTATAATGATATAACAAACGTTCAGAAAATAAAAACAAACATGCAGTGCTGCATTGATTTCAACAATAACAAAAACAAAACTTGCTTTGATTCAATAGTGACTTTTAAACATTTTATTAAACAATTTTGGATTACATTTGGGAAACTTGTGCCTTAGATGTTGCAAGTGGTGATGCCTTTATTTACTATTGTAAAAAAGACAATACATTCGTTTGCATCGCTCTTGTTTTTATTTTGAGAAATAAACACCATTGAGGTGTTAGAATCCTCGGAACCTTTCCTTACTGGTAATTTTAGAAAAAAAAAGGTTTAATACATAACCTTTTTATTGCACTGAGAAATATATTTTGTCATTTGTTTTAATAAAATATGTCATTTGACCAATAATATATCTATCCAAAGTATGTCATAAATCTCGATAAAATTTGAATATAATTTCTATTACTTGTGCTATGTACATAGGGTTTGCTGTATGTATTCTTTTGTACTTTTACTATAATTGGTGTTGTTGATATTGCGTTGTATCGTTTCGTTTCAGTTCTGTTAAGTTTCCTTGATATTATATGTGCATACTTTGTGCTTAAATTTGCTTGAAATTTAATTTCATTTAATTCTTTTTCACGATTGTGATTTTACAGCGCAGTTTAAAAACATATTAATTTTGCCTTTTTTGTCCACCTTTTAAATACAAATAATGTTCACTATTTCTGTTTTTTTTTTCCATTTCATCAATAGGTATTCAAATCTGGTTTCGCGTCTAATAAATAATTTGATTTTGCGACATCTATTTTAATCTGTCGGATATTAATATTGTGGCTAATCAATAAATAAACAAGCAATGAATTTATATCGATGTTAATATCTAAAATGCCCAAACACATTTTTAAATCGTAATGATGGATCGCTAACCTTAAAATGATTTCACGATATTTACAACGACAGTCATTCGATATCTGAAATGTATGTGTTTTTTAAAGTAATATGTTTTAACGATACTCTAAAATGAAGATATTTTGCTTCATATTAATAACTTTACAGAATAAACATAATTTTGACACATTTTAACATTGACTTAAAGATATTCGTATTCAAATGTAAATCTATCAAATATTGACTGGCGTTTCTTCAAATAAGTTATTTAAAATTTTATTTTCAAAAATTTCAGGATGAACATAAATTCTAAGAGCTAGTTACGTTAAGATTCATCATGTCTTTGAGATTGAGAATCGATACAATACACAAACGTGTCTTAACTATATATTATATATATATATATATATATATATATATTAACCAAAAAACTTATAAATCATTTTGTAACATCGCAATATGTATATGACATAGTATGTCCATAATCAGTAACTGGATGTAGCCTGAGAATATGCTATGGCTGAGAATACACCAAAACGATAACAAGAGTTATGTTGTTTTTCTTTACCCCTATCGTCGGATACCCCTGATACACACTACGCTATGCTTCTTTGCGTACCGTGGGCAATTTAGCTAGGAAAATCTCGTTTTCATGAATAATTAATGAGGAATTTTCATTGGTTCTGCAAAGTACCAGATGCGTTACGGTTGAATAATATTCTGGCGGTTGCAGGAGTTGAACCGAGTCAACCTTCTCTGTACAATAATAATTGGCAGTAGTCAAGACCACACGACCACGTAGTCTACTGACACTGTATAATTATTGAAAAATATTTGAGTGTAACATGCGAATTCATTGGAATAAGAGGTCGATTTTATATCTTAACAACTAACTCACACCACCAGCAGTTTCATCAATACCATTAGTATTAAAGAACTTCACATATAAGAGTAGATAAAATAACTTTGTTGCAAAAATACATATATTATATTCTAGTCCGCCCAGTTACGGTATGTATCGGTTCTACAAAATAAATAATTTATTGCAAGTGAGTGACACATCAATTATTATCGATTGACTTGTTATGTTTATGACTTGGACAAAGTACAAGTATTCTGACAACTATACGGCATTAAAAGACTTAAAATATTGACCGTAATTACAAATGAAACCAGTATAGTTATTCAAAGTCGTAGACGACAAATACCTTGAAGACTTAAAAACTTGGTATGCATATGTTTTACTAGACAGTACGATATTTTGTCAGGCGCTCGGCAAAAAGGGTAGTAATAAGACATATATACACAACAGAGAGTTTCAGAGAGCCCGTGTTACACTGACTGTTCCAAGACGGTAAATACCATCAACAATTGAAGAAGCTATCGTGACACGCAGGTGGTCTGTATTTCGAATTTGAACGGATGTATTGCCTTATCAGTGCATTTGGGTCCTGACATTGTACTTCTGAGCAGGATTTATACTTGAAGTTTCACTAATGGGCTTGTTCATGTAATTTAAGTGTAATTTCAGAGAAGTATGTGCCTTTCTTACTAAAATGTATACTGGAATTCATGGATACATTACGGCACCGGTAAACATCCCCCAGATAAGACACACACCATCTTTTCTTCTACAACCCGAAACTTACAATATTTCATGTATATGAATACTAATTCATATATTAATTATTCATATTCATACAAATAAGTACAGACACGTACAGTTGTGTCAAACAGTAGAACAATTTCATCATGAATTTGAATCAGGGCTTGTCCGCTTAAGTATTATTGTATTGCTCAACATATTGTAGTAATAGAACTCACGTGAATTGTAAAATTGGATTGCGAAGTAGTTAAACATATTTATGATAAAATAACTAAACTATATTAAGATATATAACTTAAATTTAGCATCAGCAGATTTAAAAACAACAACAACATGGAATAAAAGTAGCTTAGATAATTATTGTCAAACCTAAAACTGTGTGTCACAAACAATTGTTTTAAATTGAATATCTCGTCTTTTTCGACTCGACAATATATTCGAGCATTGGATAAGTATTATCTGAGAAATTCATATACAATTTACTAGGATTCCTCGGATGATATCTAGTGGTTTGGATACGTCCACGTGAAAGTATATAGCATGTGAACACAGCAACGTGAATCCGTGTTTTGTTGGAACATTCCAGCCAACATCCGTTAACTATGGATTTGGAAAATGCAACATCTTACATTCAGACGAATGGTACAGGTATGGTCGGTTTGGTTAATCTGTCATCGACAAGTTCCCAGTCTTCTGGTGTTATAGAAACGATGTCTTCTACTACAAGTCCAGCGTTAGATCAGCTCAGTTCGACAATATCCAGTGTTAATAGTTCGGGAACAAATAGAACAACATTAAACCCGCTCACTGAGATGTTTAGCAGTTCTTCGTCAACCCTTGTCAATTCAAGTTCAGCAGGAACACCAGCAACATCTACTGTATCATTTAATCAAGGGTCAATATCAACGCTGTCTTCCATTAGCAATACACTTTTCACCGATTCTGAGAATTTGACTTCAGAAATTTTTTCATCAGTTCCCGATATGTTATCAAGTACTGGTTTTGAGTACACACATGATTTTACATCCATATCATCAATGGCGAACGGGACAATGACAGCAAATTATTTGGTGCAAAAAGATATTCTAAACGAGTTTTGCCTCGGAGAGCCATTCTGGGTAAGTGAGTAAGAGGAGAGGTTATCACCGTTTTTAAGAATTTTAAAGGGGCGCGTTAATGGTAAAACTTCTTTTTATGATGTAATTTAGATCAAAACAAAAAACAGCATATGATTTATGTACAGTTTTAAAAACATATTTGCCTCAACAAATAGTTTTTTTTTGGAGTAATAGGTACACGGTCACACTCCCCCGAGTTAAAATGCGCCAGTATATCGTTAACATTTGTGTAACATGTATTGTTCCCTTATAAAATTATTTCCTTTAAAAGTCTCAGAACTTGCCAAAATTAATATATTGTGTTTAGCTTGACCTCCTTCAAAATGGACTTGTTCAAGGTTTTGATGGTTACGCATCTGAAAAAACTAATGTTTTAATTATTTAACTATTTTATACCGAAATTGCAAAAGAGACGCTATAACCACCATTTTGGCTGTAGGCCATAATAAATTTGATGGATATTTTAGCATTTTTACAATGTATTGATAACATCGTGTGACAATGTCAATCAATCAATTACGCTATAAGGAATCGCTGAATGCTGTTAGTAACGGATTCGAATTGTGGTGCTTCAAAGACGATATTTGAACAAATATCAACATTTGCTGAAGGGTTCTAGCTGTCAATATGTAATGATTTTCCACGCCTTTTTTGTCATAAAAATGCATTTTTCAAAACATGAACGAGTCCCTTTCAGACTATTCGAGATATTTTGACCAATAATTGTAGACATATTATTAATATTATAATGGTGGAAAACTGCAAATATAAAGAAACCATTACGCACCTAGTAAATATTATCATTATTTACATTTCAGCATTCAATATTTATTGAAGTTTAATTTTTTATACATGTTTGTATGTGTCACAATGCAGTAATATTCTTACCTTACAACCGACAGGATGATAATTTAATTAACGTTGACGTTCCGACATTCTCAACGTGTTTCACGGACACCGCACTGAGTCTGGGCGCATGCGCGTATCTATGGATGCTCGCACCATTCTTCATTCTTTACATGTACCTCGATAAGAAGTACACACCACTTCCGGTTTCAAGACTGAATACGGCTAAAGCTGTAAGTAGACAATTACAAACATGCTGTAACATAAACAGCGACTTTAGTTTGACATAACATTAATCAAACACAATGCATACAATTCAAAATACCAACAATATTGGTACATACATATTTCCCTAGCTTCAAACGAGGAAAACACTAAATCTGATATAGGCTGATCAGGCAACAACAACAGATATTTGGTATTTTATCAAAATATAGAAACGATTTGAAAACCAAAAGCAAAATAATTATTCTTTTGTTCAATGGACTTCCAGTATAGCTTATCCCCCATGTGGTATTCAAAACGAGTACATCGCTCATAATAGGCGTGTTTTAAAATGTTATGAAGTTAACAACTGGTCATTATTTGAACACTTGTGTGTGATGCTTTATTTCAGGTTGTATGTTTCCTGCTGGAATGTACCATCATTTTGCAATTAATATTCCAAGAACACTACGGTTTCCGGTGTGAGCCAGGGAGGGTTGTTCCTCCCTCTTCCTACACCGCCACCGCTGTCAAATTTGCTACATTTGTAAGTATCGCTGGTGCTTTAAAAGTGTAATGGTGCTTATTGTGATCTCTTTAAAAGACCTAGTTTTATCCTACTATCAGTAACAACGCCCCCCCCCCCCAAACCGTTTATAGTAACAACCTCTGTTTATTAATCTTATTCTAATTGCGTAATTGTCTTATCAGATCTCCGATCTGAGTATCCTGCTGTGCAGTTTTAGAAGTCGTTAATTAAATACTATACATTTTCGTTCACTCTATGTATTACTCTGTGTGAATAACTGCTCAAACAATAACATGTTCTCAAATGTTTGAATGATTGCGCAAACAATAGAATGCTTTATATTGTTCGAATACTTGCTCTTTAAATTGTTTGAAAAATACCTCAAGCAATGTCATGCTCTAAACGTTTTTAATAATTGCTCAAGCCGCTTTCTTTTTTTCATTGCGAAATAAATGTATTAAGAACTATCGATTAGAACAGGTCTTGATATTAATGACATTGATTTTCATATTTGTGAAAAGAAGGTTATCTTCAATGCTACTATATAAATATATAAAACGCAAATCTCTTT
Source organism: Mya arenaria (assembly GCF_026914265.1). Classification (NCBI taxonomy): domain Eukaryota; kingdom Metazoa; phylum Mollusca; class Bivalvia; order Myida; family Myidae; genus Mya; species Mya arenaria. The sequence goes on along the minus strand of NC_069137.1, from coordinate 48,222,618 downwards.
ATGCTGGACAAATAAATAAAAATGATACTCTTAATCTATAATTTACATATTGCAATACGCACACATATGCCCACAATAGCAAACTGTACTTTTCTAGTTATTCGCCATAGCAGTGCAGCAAATCCAAAGGGTAATAGGAGTTAAGACGTCCGCCGTTCCATTCACATTCTGGCTCGTGTTGCTGGTGTGTGAAGTCATTCCCGTGTACTCTCACTCGCAAACCAAGGTAAAACTCATTCCTGTGTACTCTCACTCGCAAACCAAGGTAAAACTCATTCCCGTGTACTCTCACTCGGAAACCAAGGTAAAACTCATTCCCGTTTACTCTCACTCGCAAACCAAGGTAAAACTCATTCCTGTGTACTCTCACTCGCAAACCAAGGAAAAACTCATTCCTGTGTACTCTCACTCGCAAACCAAGGTAAAACTTATTCCTGTGTACTCTCACTCGCAAACCAAGGTAAAACAACTCATTCCCGTGTACTCTCACTCGCAAACCAAGGTAAAACTCATTCCCGTGTACTCTCACTCGCAAACCAAGGTAAAACTCATTCCCGTGTACTCTCACTCGCAAACCAAGGTAAAACTCATTCCCGTGTACTCTCACTCACAAACCAAGGTAAAACTCATTTCTGTGTACTCCCACTCGCAAACCAAGGTGAAACTCATATCTGTGTACTCTCACTCACAAACCAAGGTAAAACTCGTTCATGTGTACTCTCCCTCACAAACCAAGGTAAAAAAACTCGCACCTGTGCATTCTCACTCGCAAACCAAGGTAAAACTCGTTCCCGTTTACTCTCTCTCACAAACCAAGGTAAAAACCTCACACCTGTGTATTCCCCCACCTCAGATAAGTAGATCCAATAATTTACCAAGCTAGAAATTCTTATCTTGCCCACGGGCAAAGATAAAATGCCCGTATGGAACTCCTTTTTAATGATCACTACATTGTAATTACCTCCCTTGTTGAAGACTGACGTCTGTAGCATCATGGAAACCTTGCCTTGTGTCAATTTTAGAACGCAAATTAATTATTTCTCGCTTCAAATGTCACCATAAAACAGTTTTCATGCACCTTTCAAGAAATAATGCTTCACTCTCCTTAGAACTATTTAAATACCGATTTGACTATTAACATAATCTGAATCACTGCATGTATTTCCATGACAACCACGAATTATCGCATATCCATACGCAATTATTTTCACTAAGCACAAAAGAGTTCCAGCAAAAAAAACATTTTTTACTTAATTTTGTTTACCTGAGCTGGGAGAAAAAGCATCTACCATAGCCGCTCGTGTAAGATAGGTTCATCCCAACCCTCGCGCGTGCAGGGTGTTACGCGTAACTCGGTAAATCTCGTTTCCGCAAAACATCCTACGCTCGGGTCGGAATGAACCTATCTTACACTCTCGGCCATGGAAGATACTTATATCTCACTCGCAAACCAATGTTCCACTACAAGAATCATAAACGCAATGAATGATTTATATAGATGTATTTTATAATAATTAAAACCGGAAACGATCATATTGGTATGTATAAGTACTACAATATATGCGTATCGATATCGGAGACCATCTTATGAATGAGTTAGGTAGTATATACTGTAGTATATGCGGAGGGCAATACATTTTACTCGTACATATTCATTGGTTTAGTTAAGTAATTCCAACGGATGTGTCTGTTTCATTGTAGATTGTGTGTGCGGAGGACGTCACATTCTACACATACTTCGGACTAGTCTTCCTGCAGCTCATTCTACACTGTTTTGCCGAACAACATTCCAGACAGGGTTACCAAGAGATACAATACGACGTACGTACGGTTCTTTATACAGTTCAATTTATTTTACGAGTTATCACGAAATATTTTGTATCATTCTAGCTGGCACGATGTTATTCGACAGTGTGGTATTGTGATGTGGGGGAAACCGGAGTGCCCGATGGCTTCCCACTTGTCCGACATGGTCACCACAAACTATACTCAAAAACGCCACGGCCGAGAATCGCACCAGTGTGAGAATCAATTCCCTAACAGGACAACCACCTTTATACAGTTTATCATACTGAACAGATTACACTTTTTCTTAACATTGACTTATGCATGGGAAGCTGTTTTTTTGTTAGTTTCTTTGTTAATTTTTTTAAGACTATAACAAGACACAACTAATGATTATAATATGACATTATATAAATATAATGCCGATAATTGCAGAATGTGTGTCCAGATGAGAATGCGTCTGTATTAAACCGTATTCTCTTCCATTGGCTATCATCGTAAGTGTTGGATGTTTGTTTATCTATGAAATATGGCTTTATTGTTAAACTTTATGTGTATAGTGTCCTTTGGCGTGGTGTGTCTTGCGGTGTATATATATGAAGCCTGTCATGCCTTTAAACGGTTTCATAAGTATGTATTAACTGCTAGACTCGTCCTTTTAACATATTTTTGAATTTTCTATTATATTTTTTGTTGTATTTTATAATGTATTTCATGTTGTATTTTGTTGTATTTTTTAGTGTATTTTCTGTTGTATTTTCTGCTGTAGTTTCTGTTGTATTTTCTGCTGTATTTTATTGTATTTCATGTTGTAGTTTCTGCTGTAGTTTTTGCTGTATTTTCTGCTGTATTTTCTGTTGTAGTCTCTGCTGTATTTTCTGCTGTATTTTCTGTTGTATTTTCTGTTGTAGTCTCTGCTGTATTTTCTGCTGTATTTTCTGTTGTATTTTCTTTCCATAGGGTGGTGGTCAAGTGCTACCGAGGCAAGTTCATTGCCACCGAGTTTTGGGAGCAGACGTCGCGATTGCGGTGCGATAATCTTGGTCCTCTTCTGGAGGATGAGTGGAAAAAAGAGATTCAAAAGTGCGAAATTGAAAAGTAAGGGACTTTTTTTACATATTCGTAGCGTCCCTAAAGGCACTAGACACCAGGTGGTAAAAAAACGGTAAATACAGTATATATACTAAACAAACCAAGAAGTGTCATTGCGAGCTAGTATAAAACGGTAAATTCAGTATTTCCTCTATACAAAACAAGAAGTGTAATTGCGAGCTAGTGTAAAACGGTAAATTCAGTATTTCCTCTATACAAACCAAGAAGTGTAATTGCGAGCTAGTATAAAACGGTAAATACAGTATTTCCTCTATACAAACCAAGAAGTGTAATTGCGAGCTAGTATAAAACGGTAAATTCAGTATTTTCTCTATACAAACCAAGAAGTGTAATTGCGAGCTAGTATGTTAAAATAATAAACGCATCAATCACGTTGCTCTCTCATCCCTGTTCCCCCATTTGTAATAGCTCACAATGGTTTCCAAGTTAAAATCATATCTGTTAATGAGTACAGATAATATACCGACGCCATCTTTAAACTTACTTGGGTTTACATGATAGTCAAACGTAGTTAATATCGAATTGAAAACAAATGCGCAAAAACTGCGAAAGATGCATGTGTCGTAAGCGATATAATACATCAGTAAGGAAGATTCAATTCATTGTACACGCTTTGGCTGATAAAAAACCCAAATATAAATCATGTGCTTCCGGTCCGGATAAAAAATCATTGACCCTCGGGCACAATTCGTTTTCAGAAACGCGACATGCCTTTTTACTGTCTTACGCACATGCCCTCGGGATGGATTTGTCAAACCGGACCGGAAACACGTGATACATATGATTCTCAATGTTCATACTTATCTACATGTGTAAACAGTAATCTGTTTAAAATTAATACTCACAAATTGGCGTAGGTTCAGTAAGAAAACCTTCAAATATCTGATGCTTTACAGGCGAGCAAAACAAAAGACAAATTCAAGGCCTCGTTATGAAAGTGAGGCTTATTGGAATGGCGCCAGAAATCCTCGCAATGGTATAGCAGTAGAATCTACTCCACTAATCGAGAGCGGTAGATTTACCGTGAAACTGCCGAAGGAAATAGGTAAAAAAAACTAGATAAACACATCCAAAAGATAATAGTCATTCTCCACAGAGATGAAATTAACTATCGTTGAATGCTACACAGTTTCCAGCATTTGCGGGTGGGGTAAGATGTTCAAATAACTTAAATGTAGATTTTCTGGTCGATTATTTTGCCAGTGTCATTATTATGCAGAGTGAAGGGATTTAATGGGCGAGTGATTGTTGCGGTCGGTTGTTTGCGGACTATAGATAAGATACTGAAACATTATCTGGCACACCCCAAGGTAGATGAATCACGCGCTATGACGCAAAACGTTATTTTTTCTTTTAGTATACAATTTATGTAAGTAAAATTATGATATTTCAATAGGTCATTCATCACGCGTGCCCGGTCCGAATACAAAATGCGACCCTCTGGCACGCTGCGTAGCCGGTAACTCTGCAAGCCTCATTACCTTGCAACGCAAGTGCAATCCAGTAGGGGTTTCTATTCAGACCGTGAACACAAGACAGATATTACTAATACGATATATCCCATGTAAGATGAGTCACGCACAACAACGCACGACCCTTTTTTTTTATCAAAATTGAAACCATACAAAAACGTCAGAAACTGTTTGACGTCAATATTAAGCTTATATTACTACGTGTCATGACGTCAAATATGACGTCAGGAAACAAACAAGTATTATGCGTTTTTTACATTATACATGTACATACATACAATCTCATTTTTATTAGCAGATGATGGTCCAAAGCCAAACCTTTTCAAGACGATTACGCGGTGTTTCTGGCTAGTTTGGTGTGAAGCGACTGGATATATGACTATAGGAGAGATCACGTGGCTGCTACAACCCATCATTCTTAGGTCAGGGGCCATATTCAATAAACAACTTAGATCAATCTTAAATTTAAGAGTGAAATCTAAGCTTTTTGATTGGACTGTAAAATAAATTGACCAATCAACTGAATGGAATCACTGAGGCATGTCTAAGGATAAGGATAAGAACTATATTGAATACCACCCCTGATCTCTGTGTTGTTAGGCCTTAAATTATCGTTTAATGTTTGGCTCCTTTAAAATTAAAATACAGTCGAACCCCGACTGCTATAACTCGCCTGGCTCGAATTGGATGTGAAGGAACGAATTTTAATATTGAAAGGAAGCATTCTTGCATACCGGACGTGTGTTTTCGGTCATGTGACCAGCGCTGGAAAAACCCATCTTACATACCCCATTTAAGATGAGTCACGCGCAACAACGCGCCACTATCTATTTTATTATTGTATGGTTTATGAAAAATATATTATGCCATTTCAATAAAGCGCAACCAAGTATATATGTTTGCAAGACTTTTAATTAAAATTGAACATAAATAATCGTTAAAAAACGCTATTTTTAGTTATTCAAAATTACTGCGCTCTATGACGTCGGTAAACAAGTCACACGCGCTTTTTGGTGTAATTGTACAAAATATCGTTTTCAACGTCATTTTTCCAAAAAAATTATAAATTTATATATGCAAGAAAAAATATCAATCATGTTTTTCCGGTCCGGATCGGAAAATCCGACCCTCGGGCACGCTGCGTGGCCGGTAACTCGGCAAGCCTCGTGCCCTCGGATCGGATTTTTCTATCCGTACCGGAAACACATGATAGATACTTCTATTCCCCCTTAGCTCGAATGTCCCGAGGGTTGATGTATTTTCGCCCGGCGGTCCTTACGTGTTTGAGCCAACGGGTCCCCACTTTAATACTAAAACAGTACAATATAAAGAGACAAAAGCAATAGAGTTAGGAAACGTAGATGTATATTGAATAAATATTGCCACATGCAATGGGAAATGTAAAATACAATTCCTATGAAACTTTTTTTTGGTGTCTGCTGTTGTAGGTTTGTAACTCAGATATAAAATCAAAGTGTACAAACAAAAGAACAAAATGTAGACGGGCACATGAATACCAGCATCCTGTTCTTTACCCTATGTCTGAACTTTCTATTTTAGAATTATCATTTGGTGTCTTCATTGTGGAAAGGATACATTAACGCAGGAATCCTGTTCCTAACCCTGTGTCCTAATTCCTTGTTATTGCAGAATTATCATTCAGGAGGTACACGGAATATCCAATATTAAAAAGATGCATGTGCACCAGCATTTCACTCTTCTCAAATCCTAATAATGGCTGGTTTATAATTCAGGGGGTACACGGAAGAGCCAATGTGAGAGCGATACATGAACAACAGTAGCATTGTCTTAATCCTGTACCTCAACAACTTTCAATTGCAGATTTATCATCCAAATGATAGAAAACAAAGGCTTAACGGATGAGCCAATGTGGAAGGGATACATGTACGCCGTTATCTTGTTCCTTATCCTTTGTCTCAACTCCTTCCTCTACCAGATTGGCATCCACCATATGACGACCGTTGGGTTGAGGGTCAAGACAGCACTTATATGTCTCATCTACAAAAAAGTAAGTCTTCAAATAGTGATCCAACATTTGATTTTTAATTTATTTTAAACAGCAAAACTGGACTGCATGTTAATGTACAATTTACCACTTCTCCTTTTTTCCAAATATAGGTACTAAAGTGTCTATATTAAAACTGTGATAACTCGGACATGCCATAACTCGAGTTTTACGGATTGGTCGAAGTCGTTGCTCGATTTGATTTACTGACAATAACTCAAAATTGTAATTATACATTTAAATAAACTCAATAAGAGGTATAAACTGTGTTCACATAGTTTGAAAAAAACCCCACAGCTATCTGAATGTGGTCTTTCTCTTTTAAATTCTAATTACCAGACGATCAGCCGTAGTTGTGTTTCAACTGTTTTTTAGGCGCTGACAATGAACAAGAGTGGAATAAAGGCGACAACAGTGGGCGAAGTTGTCAACTTAATGTCAGTCGACTGCCAGAGAATCCAAGACGGATTCACATTCTCTTTCTACGCTGTCCTTATTGTCGTCATCTTGATTATTGCTACCGCTCAGCTGTGGGATTTAATGGGTAAGTATTGTTCAAGGACGGTTTCAAGTCCTCTTCCTAATCTTTCCTTGTTCGTTACAACTGTTCAGCACTGTGCAATAATTGGAAAGTATTGTTCCAGGATGGTTTCCCGTCCCCATTCCTATCTATTATTAGCTCTGGGATATAATTGGTAAGTATTGTTCCAGGATGGTTTCCCGTCCTCATTCCTATCTATTATTAGCTCTGGGATATAATTGGTAAGTATTGTTCCAGGATGGTTTCCCGTCCTCATTCCTATCTATTATTAGCTCTGGGATATAATTGGTAAGTATTGTTCCAGGATGGTTTCCCGTCCTCATTCCTATCTATTATTAGCTCTGGGATATAATTGGTAAGTATTGTTCCAGGATGGTTTCCCGTCCTCATTCCTATCTATTATTAGCTCTGGGATATAATTGGTAAGTATTGTTCCAGGATGGTTTCCCGTCCTCATTCCTATCTATTATTAGCTCTGGGATATAATTGGTAAGTATTGTTCCCGGATGGTTTCCCGTCCTCATTCCTATTTATTATTAGCTCTGGGATATAATTGGTAAGGATTGTTCTAGGATGGTTTCCCGTCCTCATTCCTATTAATTATTAGCTCTGGGATATAATTGGCAAGTATTACCAAAACGGCTTCACGTTCTACTCTCTCCTAATTCGTGGTTGTCATGGATATTCGCGCAGTGATTCAGAGTATGTAAATGATCTGATCGGTATTTAAATAGTTCTAAGAAGAGTGAAGCATTATTTCTTGATAGGTGCGTGAAAACTGTTTTCTGGTGACATTTGAAGCGAGAAATAATTAACTAGCGTTCTAAATATTGCCACAAGACAAGGTTTCCATGATGCGCTACAGACGACAGTCTTCAACAAGGGAGGTAATTACAATGTGGTGACCATTAAAAGAAGTTCCATACGGGCATTTACCAAAAATGCTTCACGTTCTACTCTGTCCTTATTATCGTAATTTTTCTCATCGCATTCAGCTGTGGGACCTAATGGGTGAGTATTGTTCCAAGACGGTTTCAGGTTCTTTCCCTTATCTTTACTTGTTCATTACTACTGCGAATGCTTTGCTCTGGTATTGTTTTCTAGACGGTTTCACGTTATTTTCCTAATCTTTCCAAGTTTTTCGCTACTGCTCAGCTTTTGGATCTAATTGGTAGGTAATACATTTCTAACCCGTCCTTTGTTTTTCGCTAACGCTCACATCTCAGATATTATTGGTGAAGATTGTTCCAGGATGATTTTACGTTTTCTTCCTTATATTTTCTTCATCATCGAGACTGCTCACATCTGAGTATTGTTCAAGGATGGGTTTAAGTACTTTCCCTAATCGTTCCTTGTTCATCGCTACTGCTCAGCTCCGAAATCTAACAGGTGAGGATTGTTCAGGATTATTCAGGACGGTTTCATGTATGCTTCTTATTTGTCCTTGTTGTCATCATTCTGTTCACCGCTACACTTCAGCTTTGGGATCGAATGCATTCTGTTCACCGCTACACTTCAGCTTTGGGATCGAATGGGTAGGAAGCAGGTTTTCTTTGAAATTGAATCTGGAATCAAATTTTATAATGCTTATATGTATCGTGTTGAGGGATTTGAGCATTTTACAATGTTATATCTAGCTCAAAGCAACAACAAAAATGTTGTATAAGTTTCGAAATTATTATTTCCGCACAGTGAATTTGAAGAGTAGTTTTAGAACACAAATCACAAACTGGGCGGGGGAGGGAGGGAGTGCATTCGGCGGAATATGAATTGTTTAAATTTTCTTGGGGGAGTCCAAAACCATTGCCTTCACTTTAAGCTAATTCGGTTTAGAGGGAGAGGCCATTGCATAGCTGAGGGGAAAGTCGTAAGTACAAATCAATATTGTCCTGATGAAAAACGTCCGAAGTACAATTTAGTTTTTATACCACATGGCATTGAAGAAGAAAGGCAACTATAACATGTCTTGAAACCAGTGCAAATGTCAAGAGACTTCTTTAATCCTTTGATGGGTAACCAGACCTCACCCGTTTGTATGTGTGGTATTGATGCTGTGTTGGATTGTACTTTTCAATCATTTTTCTGCCTGCTGTTTTACCGTTCGGTTCTTCTGTACACGTTTTGTGTACGTTTGTCATCCATATTAGGTGCTAAGCATCGCACCAATACCATGACGTCAAGCTATTATTCCATTCTAAGTCCTGTCTAGTGTTATGGTCTTTTACTGCCACGGCTATCATGATAATTCGTCCCCTTGACAATCGCAGAGTTAACCAGACAAGAATGAAACATGAATTTCTTAAACATCTGATTTGGGTTTGAACACTTATATATATTATTATAACGCGATATGTAATAAATCATTAAAGGGAAATGTTTTTGCATTAAATACTTTATGAAAAATGTCATCATTACAGGTGTTGCCAGTTTGGGAGGACTAGCGGTGGTTCTTGTCGTCCTACCAACAGTTGGCTTCATAGCAACCAAACAATACAAGCTACAAAAAGAACTTCTAAGATTGAAAGGAATCAGAATCAAGATTCTTAATGAAGTGATAAGTGGGATTAAGGTAATATTTGCTTTGTCACAATCGGTCGTATTCACATGGATCTTAGTGACAATTTTCAAATTAGTGGAAATTGCAATTTTTTAGTCTGTACACCAAAAATATGAAACTAAGCAAGAAAAGGGTATAAAAAATATGCATATCAATTCATTTGATGAAATTAGCGGGTCTCTAAACTAATCGTTGTCAAATATTTCGAACTTTTTAATTAGTTGAATATTTTCACTAATTTTTAAATATGCTTTATGATACGACATCTGTCTGTTTTTGTACATGACGAAACTTTCCTAGAATTAGCAAAAATGTAACATATTGCATATTGTTTATATTACTTTTAATACGTAAGTGTTTTATTGGTCCAGTGGGCTGGCCCTAACTTGAGAGGGGTGACACTATATTAACAAACACTCACTTTACTTTTTAGGTTTTAAAAATGTACGCGTGGGAACCTTCGTTCATAAGAAAGATTCGTGCCATTCGCTCCAAGGAGATAGACTGTCTATGGAGCTACGCGTGTTACACGGCCACTACTATCGTGTTCGCGATACACAGTCCATTTATGGTCTGTTGTTTTGGCTAATATATATAATTTAATGAAAACTTAAAGTGTTTGGACTAATATGAATTTTGAAGTCTTAAACGAGCTAAAACACTAAAACCGACCTATCCAAAGCGGTGATCAAAATATTATTTAAAAGGATATTTTGGTGTGATCTGTCTATAGCTTTTGTACGTTGTCTCCCGTTCAGTATATGTGAGGCATTAGCCGTTTGCCTTTAAACTTTTCTCAGTTAATCGTTTAGCTTATGTTGCTTATTTCGTTTAGCAAAATGTCTTATTTTTACCTAAGTTTGATAGATAAAACTTAGGTTTTCTTGATAATCAGAACTTAAAAGTCAAACAAATCCATAAATTTAACTTTTTACACATTATAAAAGAGCAGAAAAAGTAGGCTTATTTTAATCGTGTTTTAACACACTTAAAAGGTTTCGAGAAATCGGCCCTTGCACTTTGCGAACAAATATATTTGTAGGGCCTGTTATAACAGAGGTGGTTCTACTTTTCTATATTGTCTTGTGATTGTTGATGCATTGTCTTTGACATGAATCGATTGCCAGAAGCTGTAGTTTCTATTGTATTGAATATATTTCCGGTATAACTTTCCAGATCAATTTCTTCCTGGTAATGATCTATGTTCTGACCTCACCGTACCACTCCCTGAACGCCGAGCAAGCCTTTACTGCACTGGCTATCGTCAACATTATACGGTTCCCTATAGCGCTGTGTCCTTTCCTTGTGAACGGCGCAGTTCAAGTATTTATTCTTCTTTTTTATATCCCTCCTTGAACGCCGAGAAAGGCCTTACCACACTGTCTATTGCCACCATTATACAGTTCACTACATTTATAAGTACGTCGTACTGTACAGCCATTATTTTGTATCGAATACGAACAAAAATATATAAAGGCATATATAATGTTGCAATATCATTATGCATTAATTTAATAATTATTTTACGTACTGTACATCCAACAGGTTCCTTCAGTTAGTTATAATTTGGACCATTTGGATATCTAAATTCCATTATTTAAGAAAAACACATCATGATGAAATGACCAACTATGGTTCTAGGGCTACGTCTCCGTCGGGAGAATCCAAGAGTTCCTCTGGACGTCAGATCTCAATAAAGACAACGTTTCCATTGAACAGAAATCAGGTAAAAGGTTTTTATGAAAGTCAGGAAGCTGGTTTAAATCCGCAGTTAGTTCTTTCTTAATTTATGCTGATCGGGCCAAAACGGTGACCCAAACTTTTACTAATATCGATATCTCGATAGTTACGCTATATTGTGACGTTGTGTGTCTCTCTCTGTTAGTGTTTGTTTGGCATGGATAATTGTGCATTCACTCTAGTGCTTGTTTACCTCTTAATGAATTATAAGATATATTACGTTTTGGAAAAGAATCTTCAATCCTCAGTTAACAGCTCCGAAACAGAATAATACACTCACATTCATGGTGTATACTGTAAATTAGGTCAACCTATGATTGCAGCAAGAATTGGACTATTCTTCAGAAATTAGGTCAACCTATGATTGCAGCAAGAATTGGACTATTCTTCAGAAATTAATGGAATTTGGAAGTTTCCAAAAGAATACAGAACGATCTCAACACACCCGTCCGGTCCACACAAAACACTATGTACAGTTAAAAGGAAAAGTATTCCTGGTCGGAAATACATTCTTTTCACATGACTGTAGTATAGACCGGATAAATGTTTTCGGAAACTTTAACACATTTCTTCAACTACATGTAGACGCATGTTCAGGTGAAAATTATTGTTGTCATTGAAAGATTGGATCGTGTTCTGCATGTAGGCTGAAGGTTTTTGTTGAATATGTTCCTTTAAGTAGTTTTGGAATGTGTTTCGTACCCATCAATCGTCGCCCAAATCGGTAATTGTTCAGCTTGAGGCTATTAAGGCATTTTGAGATTTTCTGACATTTTTAAACTGCGTAGTTATTTTATGGTACTTTGTTGGTAGGATTATGAACTGATAAATCTGAAGGAAAATGTACTTTTAGGTTAAATGTCACTTAATTGTGTACATGTCATATAATAATACAAAAGCAGGAATTCATTCGCATGAAACGACTGTGTTCAGTTGATGACAAATGGAATTATTGTATGATTTTAAAGAAGACTGTTTTAAATAGTGTATAATTGGATTTAAGTATGATTTGAGAAAATATATTCGAAGTATTATTTAATATATTACATAAGGAACGTAAGTGTGATTTTGAGAATAAGTGTTGGAATGTTTTTTTATTGATGACATATATAAGAGTTTAGAATGACTTTGAGAGAAAATGTTGGAAATGGTGGTTTATTGATGGCATATGAGATTTTAGGTTTAAATAGCTTAATATATATTTATGTTATTATATCGTACATAATATATATATATATATATATATATATATATATATATATATATATATATATATATATATATATATATATATATATATATATATATATATATATATATATACAAAACAATAGACCTTTTGATTATCAAAAGCCTTTAAACGGGTGCAAATGCTGCTCTCAGAAGGGCAAAATTGGGACACAAAACGGATTGGGAACATTTATTTCTATAACAATACGTTGTTCAAACCCTAAATGATTATAAACTACAGCCAATTATTTTGGAATGTTTCAGAGAATCCAGTTAACATACAAAACGGGGAATTTACCTGGAACACGGAATTCGAAAAATCTGTTTTAAGAAAGTGAGTTTGTCCAGTTTGGCGGTTTAAGATACACGAATATTTATTTAAAGTCGGGTACATGATAACAAGAAGCATGCTCAATTAGACATTTACCGAACTGAATAACAGACATACATAACCAATCAAATTTATTAAATGGGAATGGTTTAGGGTATCTTCTAATAAGCTTTTCTTTTCAACAAATCATTGATAATAATTTATAACACTTATTGTAAAAGATGGTACTTGATATAAATGAATTGAAACTAGCAAAATTATTGCTTTTGTTCTGGAAATAGTTTATGAAGTTTAAACAGAAAGCCAATATTTTGTATTTATATATTTCCTGTTTCCATTCCTGGTATTAATATGGTTACTATGATACATTATTTTATTGTGACATTTCTTTGCAACAATTTTCTGCAAATTGTGGGGCGTGAACCAATCGCTCTGTGAAGTCTAAATAACATCAAGCAGCGGGCGAAGTCGGGGCATAGTTGGGGCTAATTATTTTCTTCATTCTGATTAGGGTTAGGACAAGTTTTAGGTAATGGCAAAATTTGAATATAAATATTAGTGATTCTCATTCATCAGATGTAATACGCATAGCATCATCACTCTAGTGTTCGAAATGATATAAGTAGGCGTGCCATTTTCGCATCCTAGCGGATGTTATATAGACACAGACGTGCGATCTGTTGGGTCCGGTGTGCTCTCGGTTTTTTATGGTGGGTAACTTGGTACATTTAATTATTATTTTTTGTACATTTTTGCAGCATTAATCTGCAAGTGAATGACGGCGAACTGATCGCGGTTGTCGGTCCGGTGGGTTCTGGGAAGTCCTCGCTGATATCAGCATGTCTTGGCGAAATGGAGAAACTTAGTGGTCAAGTATCTCTGAGGGTAAGCTGTTGTTTTAGAGTTCATGAAAAAAAATCCACGCGCGTTCATTGTCTGCATTACGGTATATGCTCGACGTTTGCCCAACCATGACTTAAAGGTTGTTTACCTGTAAAGGTACATACGTTAAAATTGACTGAAATTCACAGTAACACTGAAAACGCATTTTAGTAGATCATTTTGAAAAAAAGTAATAGTCCCACTGGAACTGATTTAATTCTAAATGTGTACCTGTCAATCCAAGGGTGCATCTTATGTTTAAATGTTTTTATTCTGCTCTTGCTACATGCATGACCTAAAATATAGTGCCAATAAATAACGACCATTTATGCCCTCTGCCGTCCAATCATTTCGATCTCCTGAAAGAATTATTTAACAATGCCAAAATTAAAAACATTAATCCATAATGATAATTCAAGGGTATGCCCCTGCAGGGATAGTGTATAAAAATAAATAAATTAATAGATATACGCTTGCAAAATTATTAATTCCGGGTAGTGGTAGTTTGTGCTTCCGGAGGTTGTGGTCCTCCTGATTGTACTTGTTTTCTTGATACAATATATATATGTATTTTACAGGACAAGGTATCATATGGGTAGTGGTAGTTTGTGGTTCCGGAGGAAGTCTTTTCCTGATTGTACTTTTTTCTTTATACAATATATATATATGTATTTTACAGGACAAGGTATCATATGGGTAGTGGTAGTTTGTGGTTCCGGAGGAAGGCTTTTCCTGATTGTACTTTTTTCTTTATACAATATATATATATATATATATATATATGTATTTTACAGGACAAGGTATTATATGGGTAGTGGTAGTTTGTGGTTCCGGAGGAAGGCTTTTCCTGATTGTACTTTTTTCTTTATACAATATATATATATTTGCATTGGTTAGGGCAAGATAGCATACGTTCCACAAGAGGCGTGGATACAGAATATGACTTTGCGAGACAACATTCTGTTTGGTAAACGTCACCAAGAGAAGAAGTACCGGAAAGTGCTGGATTCCTGCGCCTTGTTGCCTGACTTGGAGATTCTGGCTGGTGGGGATATGACTGAAATTGGCGAGAAGGTATGTGTAGAACGGGTGTTAAGGATATAAATAAAAATTTGATACTTTACACTGTAACAAAAATGTTAAAGACTTCACACATTGGTATGTGATTCTAATGGGGATTGAACCCAACGAAATCCCTCTCTGTAGGCTAACATTTTACCGTGTCGCTAGAAATTATCATCATAGCAAAATATCATTCAGTGTGAGTAATTTACGTTGAACGCCAAATTTACCAAACTGCACGGCTTGGTTTTGTGCCTACGATGCGGATCGAACCCACTTCTCATCGCTACATGTGGATACTGTAGCGTCATTATACTAGCTATCAAAATAACTGGATAGTATAAGTGCCGCATTACTCATATCACAAAACCGGTTACACATATAGCATTACATATATCACAAAACCGGTTACACATATAGCATTACATATATCACAAAACCGGTTACACATATAGCATTACACATATCACAAAACCGGTTACACATATAGCATTACATATAGTTGGTTTAGGACGCAATATATCATACTACACCGCGTCCCTGTTCATCGTGTGACTTTATATTTTTTTCAGTTACATATTAATTTCCTTAATTGACATGGGCAAAAACAATCAAAGGGTCTTGTTAATTAATTTATCTGTAATCTGCTCTAATGCAGCTATAAGAGTGGGAAAAAAATCGGGTCTATCAAAGACCAGTTGTAACAATACTTACTTTTTTGTTAAATGGTTCTAGCAACAGGAGCATGTTAAATTACTTGGATACATACTTATGTGTTACCAATTTAGTCAACTGTACCATATTCCAGGGTATCAACATTAGCGGGGGACAGAAACAGCGTGTGAGTCTGGCGAGGGCTGTCTATAATAACGCGGACGTGTATTTCCTGGACGATCCTCTGAGCGCAGTCGACAGTCATGTTGGAAAACATTTGTTCAAGAAGGTGATTGGCAACGAGGGACTTCTAAAACACAAGGTAACATCCTGATTAATATACACTATAATGATTTAAATATTTGACTGGTTCTCTATTTCTTCATGTGATTTCCACCTCTGCACGTAGTCCAGGTGGCTTCCAGTCTCGCTACATAAGTCGTTAATCCTGATTTCAACATATGTGTGAGAAGGTACATCCATTATTCATGATTTTGATATTAGACTGGTTGTCTTTTTTTGTCATTTCCTGGACATAAGAATCAGATCTAAGTTATTAAACAAGTATTAAATATAAACATTACACAATACAGTTCATGTATTGTGTGTGCTTTGCTATATATATATATATATATATATATATATATATATATATATATATATATATATATATATATATATATATTTATATATATATAGCGCATACATACTTGACTAAAAGGCGGATAACTTTAATTTGAAACCTTTTTACAAAGTAACCAATATGACGATTGTACAGAACTTAATACAAAGTTAGAAACGTAATAAACAACCGTTTGTTAACGTTTCAAGGTGGAATAATTGATGATGAGCTCGTAAAATTAATTAAACAAGTCAACAACGAAGTTAATGTCATCGTTGTTAACTTTCAAATCTTTCCTGCTCTGGAAGTTAAATGAATACCCTGGTGATCCGCAGAAAATGGTTTCAGGTGTAAATGATTAATTTTAATACATCACCACTTTATCAGAAATTTCGTGTTTAAAAAATAACAACGATCTCGTTTACAACGTTGTTAAGTTCGTGGGCTGTATTCGATAACCAACTAAGGTTTTACGTATTCCTGATATTGAGATTGATTGGACAGTAAAATAACTGGCCAATAGAATTAACAGATTCACTAAGACTTGTCTAAGTAGGGATAAGAACTATATACTTACTTACCCTAAAATAGTCACGGATCCTTGGTCTATTGGTTATAAATTTAACTGTCAATCCAGAGGTCGCAGGTTCAATTCCCAACCGATACACTAAAAATACTAATCGTTTTCCTGGAAGGACGTTAAATTGGGATCATGTGTGAGAATAT
This sequence comes from Mya arenaria, assembly GCF_026914265.1. Lineage (NCBI taxonomy): Eukaryota > Metazoa > Mollusca > Bivalvia > Myida > Myidae > Mya > Mya arenaria. Next base: position 48,205,877 of record NC_069137.1, on the reverse strand, counting down.
GTGTGAGAATATAATATATTATTTTATAGTATAAATTTACTTCCAATCCCGCTCCCATCCAATCGGCCCGATGTGTGTGTCTTTGTTCGCTTAGACAAGAATACTTGTAACACATGGCGTCAATGGCTATCAATGGTGGATCGCATTATCGTCTTGAATGACGGCAGTATCTCCTCTATGCGAACTAACTTAAATAAACAGTCAAACCTGAATTAAGTGGCCACCAAAAGGTCAAAGTGGCTGCTTAAGACGGGTGAACACTTAATCCAGGTGGAAAATGTATATCTTAAGTTCTCTATTTTTTACACTTTATAGACCAGAATACTTGTAACACATGGCGTACACTGGCTGCCACTGGTGGATCGCATCGTCGTCTTGAATGACGGCATAATCTCTGAAATGGGAAGTTACGACGAGCTCGTCAGCCATGATGGACCGTTCGCGCAGTTTCTGCTACAGTATATGCTGAAAGAGGATGAAGTCGATGAAGAAGAGGATCCGGAAAGTGAGCTTATTGGAGATATATAATTAGTTCAGTTTAAGATGCACATAAACTAGGGGTAGAATTAGGGAACTTGGAGAGTGCATAGCCTGGCAATGCAGATGCCCTCGGGTCGGGTCAGAATTTTCTATTTGAAACGGAAACACGTGACAGATAATATTAATAATATAGGGTTATTTTTATTTTAGGTGGTGTTAAGATTTGTAGTTTCATCAATGACACACCTGATTGTTCTAGTAACAAATGTATTTCAATTATTTGTTTAAATAAAATACGTCTTGTTTTCATCCTTTACCCAGTCCGTCGTTTGAAGGAATCCATACGAATGAAAATCGATGAGGTCAAGTCAGATGGTGGAATGACGTCAGAAGATGACGTCATATCAGCTAGTGGTAGGCGAATGTGAGTAGATATCGGTTTTGTTAAAATTATATTTGATTTCAACATGAATATTATCAAAACATTGATCTCGATCAATAATTTAATGTATATGTAATTGATGGTTATTATTAGTGTTTTACGTCACAAGTACGTGTGGAAAGACGCAGGACCTTCTAACATCCACATTTCAAACCGTACGAAATGATTTTGTCGTGACAAATACGGTAACTTATTGAGGCGAATAAGACATTTTGGGATTTGAAATTGAAATAATAGGATTGTGCTATATTTATTGAAGTATCTTTTCCGAAGGCCAATGAACAATCACCTACTATGTAGTGCTTACACCCCGAAATCAATATACCGCTAGACGAATAAGGCATACACAGGACACCGTACAACATACAATTGATATAACCTTGGTGTTGCTTTCTTTCGCCGTCGAAACACTGCTAGACTAAGCTGAGCATATACTCAAAGCATTCACTTCAAAGTCAGACCAGCAGGATTCAACCAAGCAAACAAACAGTGATGCTGTTTTATTTATTAAAGGCGCACGAAATAGGTTAATTCATTATTATTTTCAGGCATACTAAAGCATTTAAATTTTAAAAAATGGCATCAACCTTAAGTGTGCCCCTGACTTTATGGTCCCCCTTTCACTAATATGGTGCCTCTTTATCCTATAGTGTGCCCCTTTAATCTAAATGGTGCCCTTTTAATCTAAATGGTTCCCTTTAATATATAGTGTGCCCCTTTAACTTACAGTGTGCCCCCTTTAACCTATATGGTGCCTCTTTAACCTACAGTGTGCCCCTTTAACCTATATGGTGCCTCTTTAACCTATATTGTGCCCTTTAACCTATATGGTGCCTCTTTAACCTATATGGTGCCTCTTTAACCTACAGTGTGCCTCTTTAACCTATATGGTGCCTCTTTAACCTATAGTGTGCCCTTTCACCTATATGGTGCCTCTTTAACCTATATGGTGCCTCTTTAACCTATATGGTGCCTCTTTAACCTACAGTGTGCCTCTTTAACCTATATGGTGCCTCTTTAACCTATATTGTGCCCTTTAACCTATATGGTGCCTCTTTAACCTATATGGTGCCTCTTTAACCTACAGTGTGCCGCTTTAACCTATATGGTGCCTCTTTATCCTATAGTGTGCCCCTTTAATCTAAATGGTGCCCTTTTAATCTAAATGGTTTCCTTTAATATATAGTGTGCCCCTTTAACTTACAGTGTGCCCCCTTTAACCTATATGGTGCCTCTTTAACCTACAGTGTGCCCCTTTAACCTATATGGTGCCTCTTTAACCTATATTGTGCCCTTTAACCTATATGGTGCCTCTTTAACCTATATGGTGCCTCTTTAACCTACAGTGTGCCTCTTTAACCTATATGGTGCCTCTTTAACCTACAGTGTGCCCTTTAACCTATAGTGTACCCTTTAACCTATGTTGTGCCCCTTTTACCTATATAATGCCCCTTTTTCCTATTTGTACTCCTTTCAACACAAATTATGCCCCTTTAACCTATTTGACGCCCCTTTAACATATTCGGTGCCCATTTATCCTGTTTTGTGTCCCTTTAACGTATAGTGTGTCCTTTTAACCTATTTGGTGATTTAACCTATTTGGTGCCTCCAAAACCTATATGGTACCCCTTTAACCTATATGGTACCCCTTTAACCTAAAGTGTACTCCTTTACCTATATGGCGCCCCTCTAAATAATGTACATGTCTTTTTCACCAGACGAAGAAATACCGGTAGATTAAGTAATGCCTACACCAAGGGTAGTTCGTTACAGAGGCAGACGAGCAAGACACCGCTAGTACTGGACACAACTCGACTCACAGTGGACGAGGTGTCTGAGGAGGGCAGCGTAAGTCATCAAATGTTTTTAATTATATATTGCATTAAAGTAGTGAGTTTTTTTATATTTTGGTTAATTATGCGAAGTCGTTTTTTCGTGAGTTTTTGAATTTGGTCAATTGTGCGAGGAACTTTTTTCGTGAGTTCTTGAATTTGGTTAATTGTGCAAGGAACTTTTTTCGTGAGTTTTTGAATTTGGTCAATTGTGCAAGGAACTTTTTTCATGAGTTCTTCAATTTAGTAAATTGTTCGACGCATTTTCTGCCGCAAATGCCCTGCTATTCGTTACTTTGAGGATACCATTTACTCGTTCTTTTGATTTGTGTTCATTGTACGAGGTCCCGTTTTCGCAGGATTTTTTAGTTTCGCGGGATTTGTTTATTTTGGTAAATTTTGAAAGGATAAAAATCCATGACGCCATAATGCCGTCACCCTAAAGCAACCACTAAGGTAAATTCATGGATTCGTTAAAATTGCGACGTTGAAATCCTGCTTGGGTATTTAACTCTACAATATCTGATCTATGATCTTTGTAAATGCATAGGTTAAATTGGAAAAGTATAACATTGTATAGGGCCATGTGTGTGGAATGAAACGAGTGGCCGAACACTTTAATACTTCAAAGGCATATTGGTCGGACAGGTCATGCCGAATTTCATGCACAAAAACGTTATTAATGTTGTTATGACAACGTGTTTGTGTTCTGAAGAAGTGGAATACACTCGAACCCCGTTGGTTCGAACTCCAAGAAACCGGCGAAAATACCTCAAGCCAAGCGGGAATGCTTACCTTCAGTATAAAGGAATCGATTCTTAACATCCAATTAGAGCCAAGTGTCCCCATCACTACAACGAGTCCTTCTAAAGGCATATTTGCACGTTTGTACTATTGTGTCTTACAGATCAAAGCGACAGTTTTAGTGACCTACATGAAAGCGATGGGTATTCTTACCGTGATTATTGTCTTCATTACGATGAGCATATTCCAAGGTCTCAACGTGTTCTCCAACTTCTGGCTAACCTTTTGGACGGAGGATGAACTACTAAAGAACATCAGCTTGTCGGAGACACCAGAGTTTGAGGAAAAATACATGTATTACTTGCTAATGTACCTATTGTTCGGAGTAATACAAGGTAAGCACGTGGCAAATACAGAAATATGTAGTATGCTCGCCTCGGACAAAATTGGTGTTTGTCCTAGCGAAACGGCTTTTTACGTCTGTAAGAGGACAATTTTGAAGAAAAACGAGTAACTGTATCTGACTTTTACTATGATAAGTGTATTGCATATATAAGACAGCAAATAAATACATTAATACATACTTTTATACAGATTTATAAATAGATAAATAGAAATAATTTTCCGAAATATAAACATTAGATTATTATCATAGCCTTCAAATACAATTTATCGGCTATTGGGATTACTCGAAATGTTTGTGCTAGGTCCTCTTACAACCGTAAGAAGACACTTTTTAATAGCTCTGCTGGGAGTACAGTCGTACAACGTTTGATTATCAAGGTCAATAAAACAATAAAGAAGAGGCACAGAAACATAAAAAACGAAAATTAACGAGTTTTTTTTCTATCTTCGTGCAAGCTATTCGCACAGTAAAAAGTTTTTGATTGCATGAAGTCAATCGAATAACTAAAAGCAACAATCATCTGAGCATAACATATAAATAAACACTTAAAAAATTAAAGTGAATGCTGATAAATCGAAAAAAGTACAACTATAAGATACCAGAAATAAAACAAACCAAATGATAATTCAGTGAAAACTGCAGGGAACAAGCAAGCTGTCAGAATGTAAAAACAAACCCGATAATTGAAAGGCACAAGGCAAAGGCCCGCACGATAATGAAATAGAGACAACAACATACACAAATACCAAAGCAACACACAGACCACTACATAAACGAATCAAAATAGCGTTATCGATAAATGATGAAATTGCTGACATCTATAGTTTCTCATATGTTAAACATATTTAATAATTCATTTTTTCATTTTCTCTAACTATCGATATACCAATTTACACAGTATATACGTGTTTTGCTGGAACTAATTCATTTATTTATAGTATTGTTTACAGAAAATAGAAAACAGGTTTCATTCAAGCCTATGGCTTTCTCCTCAATTCTATATATTATATGTGTATGTTGTAAATGTGTATTTGTTATAAAAAATAAATACTGTTTAAACCAAATGATGAAATTACCACCTATTTACAAGGCCATTTTGCTACTCGAGAAAATTTTATATATTTTGTATACATGTGTGACTAATGACGTACATTATATGTGTAGGTGTTGTGGTGTTCCTGTCCTTTTACATGGCTCTCACGCGGATGGTGCGTGCTTCCGGTATTCTCCACGACTCCATGTTGAAGAGTATTCTACACTCGCCAATGTCCTTCTTTGATACCACGCCAATTGGACGTATGATGAACAGGTAAAAACGTTTTAGTTTATTAACACAACAAGACTATGAATGTGTTGACTGTATCGTATTTACAAGACTAGAGCTATCTTATTGCTATTCATACGGCAAAGAATTCTCAAGATATGTGACACATTTCGTTGTGTTCTTTTTAATTCTATTTCAACCATATTTTCGATTGTGTAATAAGTGTGTATTAGTGATGGTTATATAACATATATGATTGCTACATTTTCTATAGATTCTCGAGCGACATAGATATAATGGACAACAAATTACCCGAGAGTTTCCGACTCTGGAGTATAATGCTGTTTTCTACAGTGGCTGTTATAGTCGTAGTTGCAGTCATTACCCCGATCTTTATGGCTGCTATCGTGCCAATAGGCATATTCTATGCGCTGTTTGTGGTAAGTTATATGACCTAATAGCAGTATTTAATACTACTTATCCTGATATTTATGTTGCTGCCGCGTCTATATGGACATTCTTTGGGTTGTTTGTGGCTATTCTTTAGATTCATATAGACCATTTGGCACAGGTTGTTCAGATTCCACGTATATATGTATAGTATTCATGAATAGATTATTTATCTTGTTTGTTTCCTATTGATAGCCACATTGTAAATACGATATGTATTGTATTGAGTAATTCATAAATTGTACTGTTATTAAACTGGTGTCTTATTGTGCTACGACCTCAAAAAAAGATTTTAATTCTAAATATATATATTTTGTTAGTATCATAAATAAAGATAAATATGTTATAAGTGTTCTTTAAGATCAATCATGGGTAATATGTATGGACACACACAAATGTTTTAGTTGCTTTTCTTAATGTGATTGACTTACTACAATCTTAACTATGTTTGTATTTTTTTATCAGAAATTCTATTTGCCAACTGCTCGTGCAATGCGTAGAACTGAGTCAGTGAATCGGTCACCGATCTACAACCACTTCAGTGAGACGATTACGGGGGCTAGTGTTATACGGGCCTACAGATGTGCTGACAGGTTTATTCAGGTTGGCAAATTTAAAACCTTTAACCATTTTTCATCGATACTTTTATTTATTTGAGGTGGCAACCAATTCTTTTTTCCTAAGGATATTTACGTTTTCTCATTTTCCTAGTTACGTTTAATCATAGATTTAAACGACATTGACGCTATATTGACGCCTGGGAAGGGCTGAAACTAATGTTGTTATAACTTGTAGCCAAACCCTTTTGTTCTTTTTGTTTTATTTGATTGAAAGTGTACGTGTAAATTGTATGCAAAACATTCTGTTTACAAAAGAGCAATAAAATATGATTAAACTAATTTATTTGAGCAGCCATATATATCACCAAGCAAAACAACATACTATTCATACATAAATAGCAATCTAATTTATACTGCTTTGAACTTTTTATCTCTTATCTAATCCATATCAGATTAAAATCGAACCCCGTTGGCTCGAACTCCAAGGGACCGGCCAACAAACTTCGAGCTTTGGGAAATTCGAGTCCAGCGTGAATGCTAACTGTATAATGTATAAAATATTGGTTCTTAAGATCATGTTCGATAAAACGAGGAAATCGATCCAAGCTAGTTCCAGTGTGTGTATACCATGTGATAAGTTACGTCATTTAGGCTACGTCGGAAGGCAAAACTCCGCTTAAAATGGAGACTTAAATTAAATATAACTTTTCTTTTATTACACAATTTTAAATGAAACAAAGGGTAATCTATGCCGTTAAAGAGCCCCGTCCCTGTTTTATTACCGGAGTTTGATAAGATGATTAGTTTCATCAAACATTTCGACAAACCTGTTTCCAAAATACTGTTTTGACAGTGCTCCGTCAGATGGCCGTTTTGGGAAAACGTTTGTCGAAGTGTTTTAAGAAACTAAACTCTCAATCAAACACTGGTAAAAGCCCGAAGGCGGGGCTCCGTAAGCGGCGTAGACTGCGCTCTGTTTTATTTGAAATAGTGAAGATATAGGAAAGTTATCTTTGTGTAAATGTTGCCTTCCGACGTAGCATGTATGACGCAATTTATCACGTCCTATACACACATTGAGTTCAAGCCAACTGTGTCAAATTGTTTTGTTTCAGGAATCAAGAAAACGAGTTGATGAAAACATAAAGTTCTTTTTTGCGTCAAATACAGGGTCAAGGTATATCTAATATCAATCTATTTCATACCAATTTCAAGAATTGTTTTATTTTATATTTTAGAATTGCGTAACGTTGCTTTATGACATACAATTACAATTAAACATTTGAAAAAAATGTTTATTTAAAGGTATGCATTTTAAACGAAATCGATGTAGTCACTTTATGAAGTACAGTATTTCAGATAGCATTAAGTTATAATATCAAGAGACTAGTAAGGTTTGTGAATAAAAGGAATTAACCTAATGACTAAATAAGATGTTTTATGATTTTTGGCCCAGCTGTCTTTTTTACACAAATTTGAGTAATTGATAAATATACTTAAACAATAAATCCTCAAAATACGATTTCTTTTATAATAATTTGCATATCATAAGTGTTGCTGCTATTGTTCTTCTAGATGGATTGGAATCCGGTTGGAATTAATGGGCAATCTTATTGCGCTTCTTGCTACAGTGTTTGGGTTGGTTTCAGACGAGTTGAACGGTGCTCAGGTCGGACTGTCCATCACATACGCGGTCCAAGTAAGTGGATGTTGACACAAGTTTATAAGAATAGACGCACAAAAAGCAAAATATTTCTTGCAGAAAACAAGTACACTGGATCTCGTTTTGTTGACCATTATTAAAATGCGGAAAAGAACGAAACAGGAGCGATAATCATAAAACTTCTTAAGTTATTTCCAAACTTAAGTCAATTTCTTAATTTTTTTAATAGTCGTCAAATGAAACGAAATGTATAAGTGTTTTTTTACATTAAATAATGTTTTTTGCAATAAAGTCAATAGAAATAATGTTTTTTGGAATCTCTTTATTTTTTTATTTCGAATGCCTAAGGTATACTTAAATTAGGAAAGTGACTTAAATTAGTAAATAAGTTAAGGAGTTTTATGAATACCGCCTGAGATGAATAGAACTTCTTAGACAAAACAATTTAAATTTATTTTTACCTGGTTTTCTTGCAGATAACGATAACACTGAACCTGGTTGTGTTAGCCATTAGCGAAATGGAAATGAATATTGTGTCAGCAGAAAGAGTCACAGAGTATACAACGTTGCCATCTGAGGTATAAAAAAATATTATGTTTTTTATTATAATTGTAGATCACACATTTATAGCAGATCGTACGTATGTTTCGCGGTACTCGGGTTTCTAATCAAGTCGGCTGATTTAATACAATAAACAAGCATAAAATGACATTTACATGAAAAACACGTAGTTTTCATGAGAGAAACAGCCGCACAACCAGTCTGTCTCTTTTAAAGTTTTGTATAATAATAAGTTTAATAAGTTTATTTCATAACACATTAGACAATATGTCCAAAAGTGTACAAAATATGAAAGGTACATTGTTATACAAATAAGTCATAAGTCGATAGACAGGATGTATTAACAGCGTAAAGAGGATATGTTTCCTACTCATTATACATATGAAAAGTTTTTCGTTATTCAAACGCTTTAAACACGTACATTGCCAAATTTCTATTAACAGCAGCTTTTTGAGAGGTCACTAACTCAATAAATTTTAACATATTATTCCGTCTAATTAAATATAAATTGCGAAGATTCAGCGCGAAAAGAGCCTTGTAAAGAGGAACTCTATGAAACGCAAGAAGAGATGAAAGTTGACCAGGGTCCGTATTAAAAAGCATCTTATAATATTGTAACTTAAGGTTCAGAGTAAAGACAACTGTTAATTCCGACTATAAGAATGAAATGAAATAAAATAAGAGACTGTTGACACACCTATAGAAACACACGAAAAAAGACAAATACGGCATATGAAAGTTTTGTAGATGTCTATTTATCATTCATTATTTTTATTTAGATTTAGTAAATAACCGTTCTTTCACATATGTTTTCTAAATTGTACTCAAATGCGTTACCACAACAGCTTTTGGAACATTAATAATGTTTGTAAATAAATCCTTTCGAAGTTATATGAAAACAAAGAACTTACCGCTTTTCGTTCAATACATTTACAATCTGACCTTCACTCTTATGAGATATATGCTTCTAAAATGATAAAAACTGTGTTATGTCTTCTGTTACCTAATAACCCATCTTAAAACAAGCACATTTACATAAATGCAATAGTTACCACAATAACTAGCACATTAACCCATACAGATACAATGCTGATTCACTGCTCAGACACTGAACGAGCACACACCAAGTAAAAACACCACAGACAGAAAAAAAAACGTATTTCAAAGCTCACGACTGAAATCTGAGAAACATGGACGAGAGGGAAACCCACATCGTAAAAACAACATATACAATGATAAGCTCTGCAAGACAATTCACGAGAGACACCCACAACAAACAACAAAGGCAGAAACACCGTTTTTAAAGGCACAAGGCAAAGCCCTGACAAAAATGAAGGAGATGCATACACTGCACAAGTAACACAGACATACAGCCATATACAGACAGATGGACAGACAGACGGACGAACAGACAGACAAACAATCAGACAGAAAGACAGACAGACAGATGGACGGACGGACATTGAAGTAGAGAAACAGAACGCACAGACACAAACACCCTGTTCAAAGCAAGATGCTTAGTCAAATATTAAGAACGACACACAACGTACACAAACACATAGACAGACATCGCCTACAAGTTGTGTACCCATCTTTTTTTCAGGCGGGCTGGGTGTTACAAAAATCAAAACCACCTCAAGACTGGCCCATGACGGGTTCCATAGAATTCAAGAATTATATTACCCGGTACAGAGAGGGGCTTGATTTGGTGCTCAAAGGGATCAATTGTACCATCAACGACGGTGAAAAGGTATATATATCTATTACTATACATATGATGTTATTTCAAATTTCAAATAGAACACAAATGATCGAATTAAGGATAAATCAAATTCTCGTTTTTTAACCATACTGTTTCGTAACATTTTCTATAAATGGCAACGAGTGCAATAGTCTTTTTATCGTCCCGAAAATAAAACATTTTTTTTTGACAGCACGTTTTATGCATTTGAAGTAACGTTGAAAAGATATCAATGTTAACTTACATTCACTACTATATTATGATATATATGGTTTTATTACACTCGAAACGAGCATTGTCATATGATCGAATATTTATATTTGCATTGTCACTTATTTTAAAGACGTCCGCACACCAAATTTACCAATTTATCTATAATGACTTTATCGTGTGCCCTTCGTAACCTTCGTAATTGAGCTACATTTATAAGAAAAAGTAATTGTTAATGAATTTGTCACATTGCAGCCATTTCTCTTGCTATAACAATTCGTTAATGGAATGTACCATAAAAGATGGACTATGGTGAAGGTAAAAGTGAGAAAAAAGTTACAAGTAAATAACATAAAGGGACAATTTCACAATGCATTCGGTATTTTGATAGTTTAAACATCCGCTAAAACTCTCGTTTATTTTTCCATCTATTCAGGTTGGTATTGTTGGCCGAACTGGGGCAGGCAAGTCGTCCTTGACCTTGTGCCTCTTCCGGTTGATAGAAAGCGCGGGAGGCGCAATCTACATTGACGGTGTGAATATAGCGGAACTAGGGCTACACGATGTTAGGTCCAAAATTACGATTCTACCACAGGTAAGAAAAGAGCAGCAAAGAAAGGGTGGGGTAATACACATTCTTCATCCTGTTGTGCCTCCTTTGCCATGTATATAAGGCAATTGACTCTACAGGCTTATGCTTAAAGCCGTTACATAATCAGACGTTAGAGGGGTTGTAACTTGACTTGCGCCCCTCACTCAGAACCGAAATTTAAACGCTTGAAATTTAGGAAGGGTGTTTTGGGGGTACTTCTTCAAGACAATATGTACACAATAAAGTCCGAAATGGTACATTCTTTTACATGTTCTCTTGTATGAAAACAAAACGTATATTTGGACAATTTTAGGCGCTGGCGTCCCCCCCCCCCCCCTCTCCACCCCCGATTCACTTATGTACACTTTGGCAAAGTTCCTGTTTAAATGACCAGCAATTACAGTTAAACATATACTGAACACAGCGCTTCAATGCAACAAACAACTCAATTGTCAAATTATCGTTGCCAATCTGGTCTATGATCATGGTGTTTTGAACAAGTTACAACAGTCAGTACTTTCATGTCAGTCTCTGAGTTTGTTTAAATGTTCCACACAAAATAGCAATAGTATACCATTTATGTAATATTCGTTTGTAATCGTATTATCCTAGAATATTCTTAAACATGGTGTTTTGGGTGAAGATGCCACTGTCAATGTTTCTGATAATTCTTAAAAGTTCCACAAAAAGCTAAGGTATACCATTTATGAAGTATTCATATGTAGTGAACGTAATGTTTTTAAGAGTTATCTCTCTCTCTCTCTTCTTGACTCAAATTTTCTAATTCCTATTTTGTCGAAATAGTACTATCGTTTGTATTTGCCTTTCAGGATCCAGTAATATTCTCCGGATCACTGAGAAGCAATCTGGATCCTTTCTGTAAATACAACGACAGCAATATCTGGTACGCTCTGGAATGCGCACATTTAAAGGAGTTTGTGACGGCGTTGGAAGATGGGCTGGATTATGAATGTGGCGAGGGAGGACAAAACTTAAGGTACGTTGAACAGGCCAAGAATGTAAATCAGCAAAGACAAAGAAATGAACTATTTATTTTCGTAATGGTTACGCTTTTATTACCGAGTGTTTTGATTTTAGTATATTTTTATTATCATCTTTTGTTGTCTATTTCGGAAAGAGCTGGAGAATGGTCAGCGGAAGATAATATGTAGTTACAAGAAGGCGTGGTGGCCACCATAATGGCTCTAGTAGACTCCCAAAATTTCAAATAGTCTTAATTTATCCAAATAGCTCAAATATGTTTGAAACTCAGATGTATGTGGTATGTGCTGAGGTAGATACAATATGGTTTGTCGAGACTTTCGTCGAATATACTTACTCCCCAAAAAGTCGCAAAACAGAACTTGACTCTGCAATAAAAAAGCTATTTGTAGCAGTATAGACATATTTCAGCGTTGGACAACGCCAACTCGTTTGCCTGGCCAGAACGTTGCTTCACAAGACACGCGTTCTTATTCTAGATGAGGCTACAGCCGCCGTTGATATGGAAACAGATGACCTTATCCAAGGTAGCTAAAGACAAAACGAAACAAAGCAGGACATCACGCAACATTATCAATTAGAATTAACCATTCCATGTCCATTTCATTTGTTTTTGACTCGTCATGAAAATTAAATTGTATTTCTGACCGTTATGCTATACAATACTTCATCATACCACTGTGACATTTTCTTATATTTGTCAGATACAATTCGCAGTCAGTTCAAAGAATGCACGATACTGACAGTTGCTCACAGGCTGAATACAATCATGGATTACGACAGGTATGTTCAAGATTTATAATTATTTGTCCAACTATTCGCACTGGTTTCTTTTATGGTTTGTACCAGCATTTTTTAACTGCGTAATCACCATTACAGGCATATCTTTGTTGGGCCAAAGGCAAATTAGTTGTATACACGCATAGCGTGCGTATGTGTCCACCTGTTACCAGATATATATATGATCCTAGCAACCACCAACTTTGTAATTGCCATTCAAAATATAAACATAGTTGTATGTGGATTAACTTTTTCACATGTTACTTATAGCATATGTCCGGGGTTATCGTATTAGATGAAGATCTTTGAAGCAGTTCGGTCTAATGCTCTCGTTGTCTCTATCGGTAATTCCAAATTTGTCGTGTCAGATGCAGGTCTTTCAGACAGTTTGATGCTCTAGTTGTCTCTATCGGTAATTCCAAATTTGTCGTGTCAGATGCAGGTCTTTCAGGCAGTTTGATGCTCTAGTTGTTTCTATCGATATTTCCAGTTGTCGTGTCAGATGCAGGTTTTTCACGCAGTTTGATGCTCTAGTTGTCTCTATCGATATTTCCAGTTGTCGTGTGAGATGCAGGTCTTTCAGGCAGTTTGATGTTCTAGTTGTCTCTATCGATATTTCCAGTTGTCGTGTGAGATGCAGGTCTTTCAAGCAGTTTGATGCTCTAGTTGTCTCTATCGATATTTCCAGACGTGTCGTGTGAGATGCAGGTCTTTCAGTCAGTTTGATGCTCTAGTTGTCTCTATCGATATTTCCAGACGTGTCGTGTGAGATGCAGGTCTTTCAGGCAGTTTGATGCTCTAGTTATCTCTATCGATATTTCCAGTTGTCGTGTGAGATGCAGGTCTTTCAGGCAGTTTGATGCTCTAGTTGTCTCTATCGATATTTCCAGTTGTCGTGTGAGATGCAGGTCTTTCAAGCAGTTTGATGCTCTAGTTGTCTCTATCGATATTTCCAGTTGTCGTGTGAGATGCAGGTCTTTCAGGCAGTTTGATGCTCTAGTTGTCCCTATCGATATTTCCAGACGTGTCGTGTGAGATGCAGGTCTTTCACGCAGTTTGATGCTCTAGTTGTGTCTATCGGTATTTCCAGACGTGTCGTGTGAGATGCAGGTCTTTCAGGCAGTTTGATGCTCTAGTTGTCTCTATCGATATTTCCAGACGTGTCGTGTGAGATGCAGGTCTTTCAGGCAGTTTGATGTTCTAGTTGTCTCTATCGATATTTCCAGTTGTCGTGTGAGATGCAGGTCTTTCAGTCAGTTTGATGCTCTAGTTGTCTCTATCGATATTTCCAGTTGTCGTGTGAGATGCAGGTCTTTCAAGCAGTTTGATGCTCTAGTTGTCTCTATCGATATTTCCAGTTGTCGTGTGAGATGCAGGTCTTTCAGGCAGTTTGATGCTCTAGTTGTGTTTATCGGTATTTCCAGTTGTCGTGTGAGATGCAGGTCTTTCAAGCAGTTTGATGCTCTAGTTTTCTCTATCGATATTTCCAGTTGTCGTGTGAGATGCAGGTCTTTTAGGCAGTTTGATGCTCTAGTTATCTCTATCGATATTTCCAGTTGTCGTGTGAGATGCAGGTCTTTCAGTCAGTTTGATGCTCTAGTTGTCTCTATCGATATTTCCAGTTGTCGTGTGAGATGCAGGTCTTTCAAGCAGTTTGATGCTCTAGTTGTCTCTATCGATATTTCCAGACGTGTCGTGTGAGATGCAGGTCTTTCAAGCAGTTTGATGCTCTAGTTGTCTCTATCGATATTTCCAGTTGTCGTGTGAGATGCAGGTCTTTCAGGCAGTTTGATGCTCTAGTTGTGTCTATCGGTATTTCCAGTTGTCGTGTGAGATGCAGGTCTTTCAAGCAGTTTGATGCTCTAGTTGTCTCTATCGATATTTCCAGTTGTCGTGTGAGATGCAGGTCTTTCAGGCAGTTTGATGTTCTAGTTGTCTCTATCGATATTTCCAGTTGTCGTGTGAGATGCATGTCTTTCAGGCAGTTTGATGCTCTAGTTGTCTCTATCGATATTTCCAGACGTGTCGTGTGAGATGCAGGTCTTTCAGTCAGTTTGATGCTCTAGTTGTCTCTATCGATATTTCCAGTTGTCGTGTGAGATGCAGGTCTTTCAGGCAGTTTGATGTTCTAGTTGTCTCTATCGATATTTCCAGTTGTCGTGTGAGATGCATGTCTTTCAGGCAGTTTGATGCTCTAGTTGTCTCTATCGATATTTCCAGTTGTCGTGTGAGATGCAGGTCTTTCAGGCAGTTTGATGTTCTAGTTGTCTCTATCGATATTTCCAGTTGTCGTGTGAGATGCAGGTCTTTCAAGCAGTTTGATGCTCTAGTTGTCTCTATCGATATTTCCAGACGTGTCGTGTGAGATGCAGGTCTTTCAGGCAGTTTGATGCTCTAGTTGTCTCTATCGGTATTTCCAGTTGTCGTGTGAGATGCATGTCTTTCAGGAAGTTTGATGATCTAGTTGTCTCTATCGATATTTCCAGTTGTCGTGTGAGATGCAGGTCTTTCAGGCAGTTTGATGCTCTAGTTGTCTCTATCGATATTTCCAGTTGTCGTGTGAGATGCAGGTCTTTCAAGCAGTTTGATGCTCTAGTTGTCTCTATCGATATTTCCAGTTGTCGTGTGAGATGCAGGTCTTTCAGGCAGTTTGATGCTCTAGTTGTGTCTATCGATATTTCCAGTTGTCGTGTGAGATGCAGGTCTTTCAGGCAGTTTGATGCTCTAGTTGTGTCTATCGATATTTCCAGTTGTCGTGTGAGATGCAGGTCTTTCAGGCAGTTTGATGCTCTCGTTGTCTCTATCGATATTTCCAGACGTGTCGTGTGAGATGCAGGTCTTTCAGGCAGTTTGATGCTCTAGTTGTGTCTATCGATATTTCCAGTTGTCGTGTAAGATGCAGGTCTTTCAGGCAGTTTGATGCTCTAGTTGTCTCTATCGATATTTCCAGTTTTCGTGTAAGATGCAGGTCTTTCAGGCAGTTTGATGCTCTAGTTGTGTCTATCGATATTTCCAGTTGTCGTGTAAGATGCAGGTCTTTCAGGCAGTTTGATGCTCTAGTTGTGTCTATCGATATTTCCAGTTGTCGTGTAAGATGCAGGTCTTTCAAGCAGTTTGATGCTCTAGTTGTCTCTATCGATATTTCCAGTTGTCGTGTAAGATGCAGGTCTTTCAGGCAGTTTGATGCTCTAGTTGTGTCTATCGGTATTTCCAGTTGTCGTGTGAGATGCAGGTCTTTCAGGAAGTTTGATGATCTAGTTGTGTCTATCGATATTTCCAGACGTGTCGTGTGAGATGCAGGTCTTTCAGGCAGTTTGATGCTCTAGTTGTGTCTATCGATATTTCCAGACGTGTCGTGTGAGATGCAGGTCTTTCAGGCAGTTTGATGATCTAGTTGTCTCTATCGACATTTCCAGACGTGTCGTGTGAGATGCAGGTCTTTCAAGCAGTTTGATGATCTAGTTGTCTCTATCGATATTTCCAGTTGTCGTGTGAGATGCAGGTCTTTCAGGCAGTTTGATGCTCTAGTTGTCTCTATCGATATTTCCAGTTGTCGTGTGATATGCAGGTCTTTCAGGCAGTTTGATGCTCTAGTTGTGTCTATCGGTATTTCCAGTTGTCGTGTGAGATGCAGGTCTTTCAGGCAGTTTGATGCTCTAGTTGTGTCTATCGGTATTTCCAGACGTGTCGTGTGAGATGCAGGTCTTTCAAGCAGTTTGATGCTCTAGTTGTCTCTATCGATATTTCCAGTTGTCGTGTGAGATGCAGGTCTTTCAGGCAGTTTGATGCTCTAGTTGTCTCTATCGATATTTCCAGTTGTCGTGTGAGATGCAGGTCTTTTAGGCAGTTTGATGCTCTAGTTGTCTCTATCGATATTTCCAGTTGTCGTGTGAGATGCAGGTCTTTCAGGCAGTTTGATGCTCTAGTTGTCTCAATCGATATTTCCAGTTGTCGTGTAAGATGCAGGTCTTTCAGGCAGTTTGATGCTCTAGTTATCTCTATCGATATTTCCAGTTGTCGTGTGAGATGCAGGTCTTTCAGGCAGTTTGATGCTCTAGTTGTGTCTATCGATATTTCCAGTTGTCGTGTGAGATGCAGGTCTTTCAGGCAGTTTGATGCTCTAGTTGTCTGTATCGATATTTCCAGACGTGTCGTTTTAGATGCAGGTCTTTCAGGAAGTTTGATGCTCTAGTTATCTCTATCGATATTTCCAGTTGTCGTGTGAGATGCAGGTCTTTCAGGCAGTTTGATGCTCTAGTTGTGTCTATCGATATTTCCAGTTGTCGTGTGAGATGCAGGTCTTTCAGGCAGTTTGATGTTCTAGTTGTCTCTATCGATATTTCCAGTTGTCGTGTGAGATGCAGGTCTTTTAGGCAGTTTGATGCTCTAGTTGTGTCTATCGATATTTCCAGTTGTCGTGTGAGATGCAGGTCTTTCAGGAAGTTTGATGCTCTAGTTATCTCTATCGATATTTCCAGTTGTCGTGTGAGATGCAGGTCTTTCAGGCAGTTTGATGTTCTAGTTGTCTCTATCGATATTTCCAGTTGTCGTGTGAGATGCAGGTCTTTCAGGCAGTTTGATGCTCTAGTTGTGTCTATCGATATTTCCAGTTGTCGTGTGAGATGCAGGTCTTTCAGGCAGTTTGATGCTCTAGTTGTCTCTATCGATATTTCCAGTTGTCGTGTGAGATGCAGGTCTTTTAGGCAGTTTGATGCTCTAGTTATCTCTATCGATATTTCCAGTTGTCGTGTGAGATGCAGGTCTTTCAGGCAGTTTAATGCTCTAGTTGTGTCTATCGATATTTTCAGTTGTCGTGTGAGCTGCAGGTCTTTCAGGCAGTTTGATGCTCTAGTTGTCTCTATCGATATTTCCAGTTGTCGTGTGAGATGCAGGTCTTTTAGGCAGTTTGATGCTCTAGTTATCTCTATCGATATTTCCAGTTGTCGTGTGATATGCAGGTCTTTTAGGCAGTTTGATGCTCTAGTTGTCTCTATCGGTATTTCCAGTTGTCGTGTGAGATGCAGGTCTTTCAGGCAGTTTGATGCTCTAGTTGTCTCTATCGATATTTCCAGTTGTCGTGTGAGATGCAGGTCTTTCAGGCAGTTTGATGCTCTAGTTATCTCTATCGATATTTCCAGTTGTCGTGTGAGATGCAGGTCTTTCAGGCAGTTTGATGCTCTAGTTGTCTCTATCGATATTTCCAGTTGTCGTGTGAGATGCAGGTCTTTTAGGCAGTTTGATGCTCTAGTTATCTCTATCGATATTTCCAGTTGTCGTGTGAGATGCAGGTCTTTCAGGCAGTTTGATGCTCTCGTTGTCTCTATCGATATTTCCAGTTGTCGTGTGAGATGCAGGTCTTTCAGGCAGTTTGATGCTCTAGTTGTCTCTATCGATATTTCCAGTTGTCGTGTGAGATGCAGGTCTTTCAGGCAGTTTGATGTTCTAGTTGTCTCTATCGATATTTCCAGTTGTCGTGTGAGATGCAGGTCTTTCAGGCAGTTTGATGCTCTAGTTGTCTCTATCGATATTTCCAGACGTGTCGTGTGAGATGCAGGTCTTTCAGGCAGTTTGATGCTCTAGTTGTCTCTATCGGTATTTCCAGTTGTCGTGTGAGATGCAGGTCTTTCAGGCAGTTTGATGCTCTAGTTGTCTCTATCGGTATTTCCAGTTGTCGTGTGAGATGCAGGTCTTTCAGGCAGTTTGATGCTCTAGTTGTGTCTATCGATATTTCCAGACGTGTCGTGTGAGATGCAGGTCTTTCAGTCAGTTTGATGTTCTAGTTTTCTCTATCGATATTTTCAGACTTGTGTAAGATGCAGGTCTTTCAAGCAGTTGGATGCTCTAGTTGTCTCTATCGGTATTTCCAGACGTGTCGTGTGAGATGCAGGTCTTTCAGGCAGTTTGATGCTCTAGTTGTCTCTATCGATATTTCCAGTTGTCGTGTGAGATGCAGGTCTTTCAGGCAGTTTGATGTTCTAGTTGTCTCTATCGATATTTCCAGACGTGTCGTGTGAGATGCAGGTCTTTCAAGCAGTTTGATGTTCTAGTTTTCTCTATCGATATTTCCAGTTGTCGTGTGAGACGCAGGTCTTTCAGGAAGTTTGATGCTCTAGTTGTCTCTATCGATATTTCCAGTTGTCGTGTGAGATGCAGGTCTTTCAGGCAGTTTGATGATCTAGTTGTCTCTATCGATATTTCCAGACGTGTCGTTTTAGATGCAGGTCTTTCAGGAAGTTTGATGATCTAGTTGTCTCTATCGATATTTCCAGACGTGTCGTGTGAGATGCAGGTCTTTCAGTCAGTTTGATGTTCTAGTTTTCTCTATCGATATTTTCAGACTTGTGTAAGATGCAGGTCTTTCAAGCAGTTGGATGCTCTAGTTGTCTCTATCGACATTTCCAGACGTGTCGTTTTAGATGCAGGTCTTTCAGGAAGTTTGATGCTCTAGTTGTCTCTATCGACATTTCCAGACGTGTCGTTTTAGATGCAGGTCTTTCAGGAAGTTTGATGCTCTAGTTGTCTCTATCGACATTTCCAGACGTGTCGTTTTAGATGCAGGTCTTTCAGGAAGTTTGATGCTCTAGTTGTCTCTATCGACATTTCCAGACGTGTCGTTTTAGATGCAGGTCTTTCAGGAAGTTTGATGATCTAGTTGTCCCTGTTGTAAGAGTTATGGTGCTAGACCATATACAGGAGTTTGATGCTATTTTTGTCTCTATCATTTCAGGGTTATGGTGCTCGATGCAGGCCTTATCAAGGAGTTCGATTTCCCACAGACTCTACTAAATGATACTAACGGAGTGTTCTATGGAATGGCAAAAGATGCTAAGCTTGTGTAAAGAACAACATAGATAAATTCAATGTGAAACCGGGCCGTTGCATACAAATTGGTCCAAGTGTCACTCTTAAAGGCCCGAACACTGGATCATTTTTTTTAAATAGAATGGTAATGCTATTTTAAGTGTTTATCTAAGAATGTGATCAAATTTGACAGTATTATTTTATATTTTTCAATTATTTCCAACAGTTAACGCCGTTAATTAAGGTTTGTTAAACTTAAGTCGAATTAGAGGTATAAACTTAGTTCCTTAATTCAACATTTCAACCTCAATACTTGCTGCTAGTTCATTATTACGAGTTTCTGCGTCATCATGCTAAAATTTGAATTTTAATGCTCAAACGAGGTCTCCTGCGAGGAGCAGATTTAGAATTCAGTTCAGTTTTCTTGATTTAGTTAAATTGTTTTAACTTTCTTTTTATCATGTTTGTTATTACGCTTATTATGAAATTATTTTAACCAGGAAATAAACAGTGAAACCATAATGTTAAGCCTGTTATTAAATCCTATTTTAGTGTGATGTTATTAATCAGGTTATTTCATATTGGCCGAGTTTTGTGCGTAGTATTGTTCTTTAGCTCAAAGAACGAGGGACAGATCTGCAGACCGCAAAAAAATCTGCATATATGAAATCAACTTAAAATTTAGTACTTATAATTTATTTGTGTTTCCTGTTCCTTTATTAGTTAGTTATAAGTAAGTCACAAAGAACAAATTCGGATATACGTGTTATGGAAATTGCAAGTTAATTGGAACATGAAAAGACAACAGTTTTTTTAATTCATTTATTTTAAACTATTGATTTCAAACACACACCGTATGAAATGGTGAAATATTGCCAAAAACCAAAGCTGAAAACACTCTTAGAGAAATTGTTATGACTCGTGTATAAGCAAAACATGTGTGTCGTCAATCTGAAAATGCATTCATGTAAATCATGATGTGTTTTGAATTACGGAAAATTGCCATATCCCACACGTAGGGTTCACGAATGGCTTGATAATGACACAGTGACTTGAAGGGAATGTGCTGAATTTTGACCTCTAAAAAATTTAGTGACATTTTACCTAAAATAGCCGAATACGGGGAAGAAGTAATAGTGTAATGTAACCAAACCTGTATGTGTTTTTTTTTAATTTACCCATTATCTCGCGAGTAAAGGCTGTTTTGTTCGTTTATTAATGAAAGGTAATTGATGAAATATTAGTAAGGTTGATTGTATTATTAAATACAATATTAAAAAAAAATAGACTGGTTTATTATCATTAACAGAACGCTAGTCTGTGTTGAGATTTTTTTGCGATATTTTCAGAAACTTTATCCAATTTCTCCAACTAGATGCAAGTTCAGGTGAGAATATTGGTTGCAATTGAAAGATTGAAGTTTTATCTGCATGTTGGCTGCATGTTTTTCTTGCAACTTTTCGTTTGGGTGCTTTTGTAGGCATGTTGTTCTTAGCTGTCACATTTCGATGAAATTGGAGTTGTTTCACTTTACTCTATTTAGACAAATCGAGATTTTCTGACTTTGTAGAAGTGCCGTAATTCATAGTTATTTATGCTAGATAGTTGGTATGAGTGACCCCTTTGATGAATCTGAAGAAAAAAATATATATTTTAGGTTATTTTAGGTAAAATGTCATTAAATTTTTTAGAGGTCAAAATTCAGCACATTCGCTTCAAGTCACTGTGGATAATGACACCTGGCTTGTCTCCATATTAAGCCCAGAATACTATTATACAAGGTATATGTCTTTTTAAACTTGCGTCAATAATACAAAACGCAATGTTTGGACAACGCCAACTCGTTTGCCTGGCCAGAACGTTGCTTCACAAGACACGCGTTCTTATTCTAGATGAGGCTACAGCCGCCGTTGATATGGAAACAGATGACCTTATCCAAGGTAGCTAAAATAAAACGAAACAAAGCAGGACATCACGCAGCATTATCAATTACAATTACATATTTCATGTCCATTTCAAGTTATTTTTGACACGTCATGAAAATTAAACTGTATTTCTGACCGTTATGCTATACCATACTTTATCACTCCACTGTGACATGTTCTCATATTTGTCAGATACAATTCGCAGTCAGTTCAAAGAATGCACGATACTGACAGTTGCTCACAGGCTGAATACAATCATGGATTACGACAGGTATGTTCAAGATTTATAATTATTTGTCCAACTGTTCGCACTGGTTTCTTTTATGGTTTGTACCAGCATTTTTAACTGCGTAATCACCATTACAGGCATATCTTTGTTAGGCCAAAGGCAAATTAGTTGTATACACGCATAGCGTGCGTATGTGTCCACCTGTTACCAGATAGACATATATGATCCTAGCAACCACCAACTTTGTAATTGCCATTCAAAATATAAACAAAGTTGTATGTGGATTAACTTATTCACATGTTACTTATAACATATGTCCTGGGTTATCGTATTAGATGCAGATCTTTGAAGCACTTCGGTCTAATGCTCTCGTTGTCTCTATCGGTAATTCCAAATTTGTCGTGTCAGATGCAGGTCTTTCAGACAGTTTGATGCTCTAGTTGTGTCTATCGATATTTCCAGTTGTCGGGTCAGATGCAGGTTTTTCAAGCAGTTTGATGCTCTAGTTGTCTCTATCGATATTTCCAGACGTGTCGTGTAAGATGCAGGTCTTTCAGGCAGTTTGATGCTCTAGTTGTCTCTATCGATATTTCCAGTTGTCGTGTGAGATGCAGGTCTTTCAGGCAGTTTGATGCTCTAGTTGTCTCTATCGATATTTCCAGTTGTCGTGTGAGATGCAGGTCTTTCAGGCAGTTTGATGCTCTAGTTGTCTCTATCCATATTTCCAGACGTGTCGTGTGAGATGCAGGTCTTTCAGGCAGTTTGATGCTCTAGTTGTCTCTATCCATATTTCCAGTTGTCGTGTGAGATGCAGGTCTTTCAGGCAGTTTGATGCTCTAGTTGTCTCTATCGATATTTCCAGACGTGTCGTGTGAGATGCAGGTCTTTCAGGCAGTTTGATGCTCTAGTTGTCTCTATCGGTATTTCCAGACGTGTCGTGTGAGATGCAGGTCTTTCAGTCAGTTTGATGCTCTAGTTGTCTCTATCGGTATTTCCAGACGTGTCGTGTGAGATGCAGGTCTTTCAGGCAGTTTGATGCTCTAGTTGTCTCTATCGATATTTCCAGACGTGTCGTGTGAGATGCAGGTCTTTCAGGCAGTTTGATGTTCTAGTTTTCTCTATCGATATTTCCAGACGTGTCGTGTGAGATGCAGGTCTTTCAGTCAGTTTGATGCTCTAGTTGTCTCTATCGATATTTTCAGACTTGTGTAAGATGCAGGTCTTTCAAGCAGTTTGATGCTCTAGTTGTCTCTATCGATATTTCCAGACGTGTCGTGTAAGATGCAGGTCTTTCAGGCAGTTTGATGCTCTAGTTGTGCCTATCGATATTTCCAGTTGTCGTGTGAGATGCAGGTCTTTCAGGCAGTTTGATGCTCTAGTTGTCTCTATCCATATTTCCAGACGTGTCGTGTGAGATGCAGGTCTTTCAGGCAGTTTGATGCTCTAGTTGTCTCTATCGATATTTCCAGTTGTCGTGTGAGATGCAGGTCTTTCAGGAAGTTTGATGCTCTAGTTGTCTCTATCGATATTTCCAGTTGTCGTGTGAGATGCAGGTCTTTCAGGCAGTTTGATGCTCTAGTTGTCTCTATCGATATTTCCAGTTGTCGTGTGAGATGCAGGTCTTTCAGGCAGTTGGATGCTCTAGTTGTCTCTATCGATATTTCCAGTTGTCGTGTGAGATGCAGGTCTTTCAGGCAGTTTGATGCTCTAGTTGTCTCTATCGATATTTCCAGACGTGTCGTGTGAGATGCAGGTCTTTCAGGCAGTTTGATGCTCTAGTTGTCTCTATCGATATTTCCAGACGTGTCGTGTGAGATGCAGGTCTTTCAGGCAGTTTGATGCTCTAGTTGTCTCTATCGATATTTCCAGACGTGTCGTGTGAGATGCAGGTTTTTCAGGAAGTTTGATGCTCTAGTTGTCTCTATCGATATTTCCAGACGTGTCGTGTGAGATGCAGGTCTTTCAGGAAGTTGGATGCTCTAGTTGTCTCTATCGATATTTCCAGACGTGTCGTGTGAGATGCAGGTCTTTCAGGCAGTTTGATGCTCTAGTTGTCTCTATCGATATTTCCAGACGTGTCGTGTGAGATGCAGGTCTTTCAGGCAGTTTGATGTTCTAGTTTTCTCTATCGATATTTTCAGACTTGTGTAATATGCAGGTCTTTCAAGCAGTTTGATGCTCTAGTTGTCTCTATCGACATTTCCAGACGTGTCATTTTAGATGCAGGTCTTTCAGGAAGTTTGATGCTCTAGTTATCTCTATCGATATTTCCAGACGTGTCATTTTAGATGCAGGTCTTTCAGGAAGTTTGATGATCTAGTTGTCTCTATCGATATTTCCAGACGTGTCGTTTTAGATGCAGATCTTTCAGGAAGTTTGATGATCTAGTTGTCTCTATCGATATTTCCAGACGTGTCGTTTTAGATGCAGGTCTTTCAGGAAGTTTGATGACCTAGTTGTCTCTATCGATATTTCCAGAAGTGTCGTTTTAGATGCAGGTCTTTCAGGAAGTTTGATGATCTAGTTGTCTCTATCGATATTTCCAGACGTGTCATTTTAGATGCAGGTCTTTCAGGAAGTTTGATGATCTAGTTGTCTCTATCGATATTTCCAGACGTGTCATTTTAGATGCATGTCTTTCAGGAAGTTTGATGATCTAGTTGTCTCTATCGATATTTCCAGACGTGTCATTTTAGATGCAGGTCTTTCAGGAAGTTTGATGATCTAGTTGTCTCTATCGATATTTCCAGACGTGTCATTTTAGATGCAGGTCTTTCAGGAAGTTTGATGATCTAGTTGTCTCTATCGATATTTCCAGACGTGTCGTTTTAGATGCAGGTCTTTCAGGAAGTTTGATGATCTAGTTGTCTCTATCGATATTTCCAGACGTGTCATTTTAGATGCAGGTCTTTCAGGAAGTTTGATGATCTAGTTGTCTCTATCGATATTTCCAGACGTGTCATTTTAGATGCAGGTCTTTCAGTAAGTTTGATGATCTAGTTGTCTCTATCGATATTTCCAGACGTGTCATTTTAGATGCAGGTCTTTCAGGAAGTTTGATGATCTAGTTGTCTCTATCGATATTTCCAGACGTGTCATTTTAGATGCAGGTCTTTCAGGAAGTTTGATGATCTAGTTGTCTCTATCGATATTTCCAGACGTGTCATTTTAGATGCAGGTCTTTCAGGCAGTTTGATGCTCTAGTTGTCTCTATCGATATTTCCAGTTGTCGTGTGAGATGCATGTCTTTCAGGCAGTTGGATGCTCTAGTTGTCTCTATCGATATTTCCAGTTGTCGTGTGAGATGCAGGTCTTTCAGGCAGTTGGATGCTCTAGTTGTCTCTATCGATATTTCCAGTTGTCGTGTGAGATGCAGGTCTTTCAGGAAGTTTGATGCTCTAGTTGTCTCTATCGGTATTTCCAGACGTGTCGTGTAAGATGCAGGTCTTTCAGGCAGTTTGATGCTCTAGTTGTCTCTATCGATATTTCCAGACGTGTCGTGTGAGATGCAGGTCTTTCAGGCAGTTTGATGCTCTAGTTGTCTCTATCGGTATTTCCAGTTGTCGTGTGAGATGCATGTCTTTCAGGCAGTTGGATGCTCTAGTTGTCTCTATCGATATTCCCAGTTGTCGTGTGAGATGCAGGTCTTTCAGGCAGTTGGATGCTCTAGTTGTCTCTATCGATATTTCCAGTTGTCGTGTGAGATGCAGGTCTTTCAGGAAGTTTGATGCTCTAGTTGTCTCTATCGATATTTCCAGAAGTGTCGTTTTAGATGCAGGTCTTTCAGGAAGTTTGATGCTCTAGTTGTCTCTATCGATATTTCCAGACGTGTAGTGTGAGATGCAGGTCTTTCAGGCAGTTTGATGTTCTAGTTTTCTTTATCGATATTTTCAGACTTGTGTAAGATGCAGGTCTTTCAAGCAGATGGATGCTCTAGTTGTCTCTATCGACATTTTCAGACTTGTCATTTTAGATGCAGGTCTTTCAGGAAGTTTGATGATCTAGTTGTCCCTGTTGTAAAAGTTATGGTGCTAGACCATATACAGGAGTTTGATGCTATTTTTGTCTCTATCATTACAGGGTTATGGTGCTCGATGCAGGCCTTATCAAGGAGTTCGATTCCCCACAAACTCTACTAAATGATACTAACGGAGTGTTCTATGGAATGGCAAAAGATGCTAAGCTTGTGTGAAGAACAACATAGATAAATTCAATGTGAAACCGGGCCGTTGCATACAAATTGGTCCAAGTGTCACTCTTAAAGGCCCGAACACTGGATCATTTTTTTTAAATAGAATGGTAATGCTATTTTAAGTGTTTATCTAAGAATGTGATCAAATTTGACAGTATTATTTTATATTTTTCAATTATTTCCAACAGTTAACGCCGTTAATTAAGGTTTGTTAAACTTAAGTCGAATTAGAGGTATACACTTAGTTCCTTAATTCAACAATTCAACATCAATACTTGCTGCTAGTTCATTATTAAGAGTTTCTGCGTCATCATGCTAAAATTTGAATTTTTATGCTCAAACGAGGTCTCCTGCGAGGAGCAGATTTAGAATTCAGTTCAGTTTTCTTGATTTAGTTAAATTGTTTTAACTTTCTTTTTATCATGTTTGTTATTACGCTTATTATGGAATTATTTTAACCAGGAAATAAACAGTGAAACCATAATGTTAAGCCTGTTATTAAATCCTATTTTAGTGTGATGTTATTAATCAGGTTATTTCATATTGGCCGAGTTTTGTGCGTAGTATTGGTCTTTAGCTCAAAGAACGAGGGACAAATCTGCAGACCGTGAAAAAATCTGCATATATGAAATCAACTCAAAATTTAGTACTTTTAATTTATTTGTATTTCCTGTTCCTTTATTAGTTAGTTATAAGTAAGTCACAAAGAACAAATTCGGATATACGTGTTATGGAAATTGCAAGTTAATTGGAACATGAAAAGACAACAGTTTTTTTAATTCATTTATTTTAAACTATTGATTTCAAACACACACCGTATGAAATGGTGAAATATTGCCAAAAACCAAAGCTGAAAACACTCTAAGAGACATTGTTATGACTCGTGTATAAGCAAAACATGTGTGTCGTCAATCTGGAAATGCATTCATGTAAATAATGATGTGTTTTGAATTTCGGAAAATTGCCATATCCCACACGTAGGGTTCACGAATGGCTTGATAATGACACGGTGACTTGAAGGGAATGTGCTGAATTTTGACCTCTAAAAAATTTAGTGACATTTTACCTAAATTAGCCGAATTCGGGGAAGAAGTAATAGTGTAATGTAACCAAACCTGCATGTGTTTTTTTTTTAATTTACCCATTATCTCGCGAGTAAAGGCTGTTTTGTTCGTTTATTAATGAAAGGTAATTGATGAAATATTAGTAAGGTTGATTGTATTATTAAATACAATATTAAAAAAAAAATAGACTGGTTTATTATCCTTAACAGAACGCTAGTCTGTGTTGAGATTTTTTTGCGATATTTTCAGAAACTTTATCCAATTTCTCCAACTAGATGCAAGTTCAGGTGAGAATATTGGTTGCAATTGAAAGATTGAAGTTTTATCTGCATGTTGGCTGCATGTTTTTGTTGCAACTTTTCGTTTGGGTGCTTTTGTAGGCATGTTGTTCTTAGCTGTCACATTTCGATGAAATTGGAGTTGTTTCTCTTTACTCTATTTAGACAAATCGAGATTTTCTGACTTTGTAGATGTGCCGTAATTCATAGTTATTTATGCTAGATAGTTGGTATGAGTGACCCCTTTGATGAATCTGAAGAAAAAAAAAATATATTTTAGGTTATTTTAGGTAAAATGTCACTAAATTTTTTAGAGGTCAAAATTCAGCACATTTCCTTCAAGTCACTGTGGATAATGACACCTGGCTTGTCTCCATATTAAGCCCAGAATACTATTATACAAGGTATATCTCTTTTTAAACTTGCGTCAATAATACAAAACGCAAAAGATATAAAAAAAAACCTTATTGTCATTTAAATGCCAGTTGAATTTTTCGTAAACCCTAAACTATAAGAAGATTATTTACGAAATTGTGTTTGTGTATGGAATACTTACATATAGGCGTTATGTCAACGATAGCAAATAGAAAATAAGGTTTGATTATTCTATACTTTCAGTACCTTTGTAGTTAAATGCATTGTTTACATGTTTCAATTATACCATAAAGATGCACTCTTAATCCCAAATAAGATTTATTAATAATATTGTTTTAATATTCCAAAAAGGATTATTAAATGTCGAAAACAATGGTTCGTATGATGGATACCGAGTTGAATTTGAAAGAAATGAGCATAAAACACACCTTTTAAAACAATAGAAGATCACAGTAAATATTTTAGCATTTGCGTTGTCTGCTATTAAATACACGGTTAGAATCTTGTTATCAGTAATTAATATTTTTCATAAATGCATTAATTAGTAACTAGTTAAAGGATTATCAGTCAAAATTTATTTTTGTTATACATTTGTATGTATTGATTTGGAATAAGAGTGTCACTTTAATTTGTGTTGTATATACTTAAATTTCTATTACACAAAGGGATACAAACAAGATACCAATTATTGTTTCCATGTTTAATTTTCATAAACAGTAAAATCTTAATTGTACACGTTAATTTTCCTCTCCTCATCACCCCGCCTCTCCCCACCAGCTCGCTTCCCAATAGGACTACCTAGGAACTGTGGGTGAAGCACGACGGAGGTCGGGTCATAGGCGTTCAGCACAGCATGTATCCAGTCAATGTAGGCTGGTACGTTTGTGTAGACCCCCGGGGTGTATTTTTCCGCGCAGGAGTATCCCCACGACACGATCCCAACTATCTGGTAGATGCCTCCTGATTCGCAGACTAACGGCCCACCGCTGTCACCCTGTGGAAGTATTAATTTTTTATTTTTTTTGCATAAAAACTGATTTAGAATGTAATTATCCCAATAATCTGGCAGATAATGCCGGGTTCGCAAAATTGTGGTCCTTCAATGTCATTCTGTAAAATTGACTTGGTATTTTATTTACGTTTCCAAGCAAAACACGTTTCCAGCGCTTTGGCAAATGCTACTAGATTTGCATACCAGTGTTTCACAGCTGTCACCCTTTAAACCCTATGAACGTGATGTTTAACGATCTCTTAAAAATAACAAATGAACAATGTATATATCCCAACTATTTGGTAAATACTTAAGACTGCGCAGGATAGTGGTCAACCAATATCACTCTGTAAAAATCTCTTTTGATTCATGTTTTCCAAAAAAATACGTTTTCACAATGTTACGATTCAAACCCCTTTGCAATTGACGCCAGATTTGCAAACCAGTGGTTCACAACAGCCACCCTGTAGAAGTGACGTTGACAATCAGTTTCAAATAATGATTTATTGAATTTAATATATTACTTCACACATCGTTTCACAAATGAGCTAAAGAATTAATTCAACCAAAGAAATATTCATGTCTGATCCCATGAACTTAAAGGAAATAAAGAAATCAGTTAAATAATAGAAACAAGGCTAGTAGCAGATAACTTTTAATCGACATCGTGTTTAAAGGCCTTGTTTAATGAATGTTTGGCATGATAATCCCCTGTGCATCTTCTGCTCATTGCACTGGTGTCACAGTAGGGGCCAATTTCCTACGTATTCGATTATTGGTTCAGGGCCATTTAGGGTCAATTTCTATAATAAAACTTTCAAAACTGCACAGCAGGATACTCAGATCGGAGATCTGATAAGAGAGATGAGGGCAAGAAGATTAAGATCAATTTAACAGAGGTTGTGTACTATTCACAGTTGGTGGTGGTGGTGGTGGGGGGTCACTTAAAGAAGGCTTTAACTGGGCCTTTAAGGCACACTAATTAAGACGAAACAAGCCCTAAACAGCAGACACATTGCTGTAAAACAAGACACACTACTTAATAATTACAATATCGCCATTGGAGTATGTTAAGATATTCTGGATTCTTGTTTGTTTCAATGTTGTTTTTTGTAATATGTAAAATAGTTCAGCGAGTGAGCACCAACGTTTATATCTCACGAGTGCCGTGCACATTGCAACATAAATCAAATAAATACGTTATTATCATTTGAATGAGAGTGAAATATGAACTTTTGATATTCACGGGGTGAAATATATTGCTTACACTGAAACACTAGTTTATCAAATGTTTTGAAATCGAATTAAAAGTCGTTTGATTAAAAAATTTTGGAAAGGCGCACCCATTTGTATACGCACGTTACGTTATTTCTGAAATGACGTCCTTGAACATGTATCACAGAGTGCGTGCGCTAACGTTTGATTTCGAGCCGAGGGCGAGCATTAATTTCAAAACAGTGAAAATAACAAAATAAGGTTTTCACTGTTTGAAACAGTAAAATATCAATTTAATTTGATTGATGCATATCTATAAACCACCGGAAAGCATAAAACGCGCTTGTCTTACCTGGCACGTGCATATAAAAATAGTTTAGTGTTCAAGAATTGAAATATATTGCTTACACTGAAACAAACATGTTTTATCATAAAATAGGAAAAAGGTCGTTTATTTGAATTTTTTTTTTTTTTTGGAAAGGTGCACCCGTTTGTATACGTTCTTTTCTGAAATGACATCATTACAGTGCTGCGTGCGCTGTCGTTTGATTTTGAATCGAGAGCGGGCTTAAATTCAGAACAGTGAAAAATATCAAATAGATATTTTCACTGTTTGAAACATTAAAATATCAATTTTATTTGATTGATACATAGAGGATATTTGTTTATTTCAGTGTAAGATCGTATTTTATTTCACGAGTTAACAGAAAAACATATTTTCACGAGTGGCGAAGCTAAACCTATGTAAAAGTTTTTTTCCCAACATTTTATGGTTGAGTGTTCTATTTTGATTAAGGGTAACTGCAATGGATTTTAAAAGTAGTTCTGAAAGTTAATATTTTCACTCATTCTTTTGCAGTGAAAATATCAATTTCAAAATATCACTGTTGTTATTTTACTGATAAAAGTCCATATTCCATCGAAAAGCATTAAATGAATATCTATAAACCATCGGAAATCATACAACGCCATCGCCATGTGTTACCTGGCACGTATCCACACCTCCTTGTTTGAATCCCGCACAAATCATGGTGTTGGGTATGCTCCTATCCAGTAGGTATGTGCAAACATCTGTGGGCAGGACTGGGACATTGGCCTTGTACAGTGCGTGGGTTCCGTGGCCGCCTGTGAGAAAACAATGCTTTCATTAATCAAAAATTCGTGTTTGAGAGTTATAGTTAGACTTGTTCCTGTAGCTTACATTGCACTATAGAAGAAGAAGAAGATTTTATTAACTATAAGCTTACAGCCCATCAGTTACATATAATATAAACATGTACAGTATATAAACATTTCCGATAGAGCAACTTTCAAAATCAATCATAATGTATAAACAAAGTAAAGTAATATCACATTTGCTTAAAATATTGAAAAAATGTTAGTGGAGAAAAGTGTCTAATGTCTAAACTGACGCATTTCAAGGCCCTTATAGACAAAACAACATAGTTTTATAATAGTAGTTACATTTTCGCTCGAAATCAGTTCGATAAATTTAGGAATATTTGGATTGCGCCAATAATATCGCTTAATGTATAAGATTCTTAATTCATGATATAAAGGACATTCTAAGAGAAAATGGAATTCATCTTCAAGTGTATTACAAAGTTGGCATTTTCGTTCATTTCTTGGAATACAGGATAGGCCTAGGAACTAAGGTTCAAGTTTGAGGTTTAGTAAAAGTGACACTCTTATTCAAAGTCAAAACATACACATGTATAACAAACATAAAATTTGACTGATAAACCTTACTAACTAAATAATGCCTTTATGGAAAATATTAACTACTGGTAACAAATTTGTAACTGTGAATTTAATAACAGAAAGCGCAACGATATTACATAATTGGTGAATGCTTAAAGATTTACTGTGGTATACTATAGTCTCGTAAGGTAGAAATACTGTGTTTTATGCTCATTTCTTTCAAATTAAACTCGATATCCTTCATAAAAACCATTGATTTTGACATTTTTTCATCCTTTTTGGAATATTTAAACAATATTATTAATTTTGGTAAATCTTTTTTGGGAGTAAGAGTGCAAGTTTTAGGGCAATTTGGGCTTTTTAATCAAATGTATATACCCTTCATTTAATTGACTTAATACTTTGCACAATTATTTAACGACCATCGTCCAATTACAACAACTCCATTTTAACCCTAAATACTGAGTATGGTACTTGATTGACTTTTTTAACTGTATTTGGGTATGATTATAGTTGTATATTATTGATAAAGCTGATACATGTGTTGTCTGTCTATGGAGACTGTACGTTTCTGTCACCCGTCCAGTAATTTTGAGCCCTTATATATTGCCCGTTAATAGGGCTTATGCTCTAATATTTGACCACTTCGCTGTAGAAATTGCACCAGACTTTAGCTGCACCCATCCCATTATCACTCAGGTCGGTCAGGCGTGCTTGAATTCTGCTGAGATATTACAGCATAATAAATATATACTTTGATTCATTACCGTTCTAAAGCAAATCATTACCATTTAAATCTGCACCCCGTCCCGATATCACTAACGTCTGGTAGTCGTGGTTAGATTCTACCGGTGGATGATGACATAATAAATACATGTTTAATTCATAATAATATTAATATTTTACCGCTGTAAGCCGCGTCACATCTTGTTATGGCAAAGGCCTGGTAGTCGTGGTTAGATTTTGCCGGCTGATGACGGCATAATAAGTACATACTTAGATTCACTAAATTTCTATAGCAATATCCTACCGCTGTAAGCCGCGCCCCTACCCGTGATCAAACTCGTCTTGTAGTTTGGGTTTGCTTCTGTCGGCGGATTACGCATAAAAAATACATATTTGAATTCATGACATTTCTATTTGAATATCTTACTACTGTACGCCGCGCCACATCCACTTACCACAAACGC
Source organism: Mya arenaria (assembly GCF_026914265.1). NCBI lineage: Eukaryota > Metazoa > Mollusca > Bivalvia > Myida > Myidae > Mya > Mya arenaria. The sequence goes on along the minus strand of NC_069137.1, from coordinate 48,173,189 downwards.
TTGGAAATCGTGGTTAGATTTTGCCGGCGGATGACGGCATTATAAATACATACTTAATTTATTGCCTTTCTGTAGAAATATCTTACCGCTGTAAGCTGCGCCCCATCCCGTGATCACACTCGTCTGGTAGGTGTGGACCTATTTTGTTGGCGGATGACGGCATCATAGATACATACTTAAAGGCCTAGTTTAAGCCTTCTATAAGTGACCCCACCCCAAGCGGTGTATAGTACACAGCCTCTGTGTAGTGATCTTAATCTAATTGCCTGGTGCCGTTTTATCAGATCCCCGATCTGAGGATCCTGCTGTGCAATTTTGAGGTTTTTATTATAGAAATGGACTCTAAATGGGTTAGTAAACCGATACACAAAATTGGCCCCTATTGTGACACCACTTCAATTAGCAGGAGATGCACAGCAGTGGATTATCATGCCAAACATTTCTTAAACTAGGCCTTTAAGCCGCATCCTATCCAATTATCACACACGTCTGGTAGTCGATGTCATATTTTGCTGGCGGATGACGGCATAATAAATACATACTTAATTCATTACTTTTCTACAGCAATATCTTACCGCTATAAGCTGCGCCCCATCCCGTGATCACACACGTCTGGTAGGTGTGGTTGGATCCAGCAGGGGGCATGCAGACAGGGCGAACGTACGGGTTAATATCAACGTCTTCAGACAGCTGGATCATCGCTATGTCATTCACGTACGACTGTGCGTCGAAATGGGAGTGGACAAATATTGTGTCCGCCTGAAATTTATCATAAGCTCTATTGAGAATAGTCAAACCCCGTTGGCTTGACTTGCTTGGCTCGAATTTCTCGTTGGCTCAAACTGGTTCGTTATACATTGAAACAACATCATCACAACCAGAGCTCGATAGTTAACGGGGTGAGGAATCACGTGACTTCGACGGGGTTCTCACATGGGTCACTACGGATCAAAACCGATGTAAACACACAAGCATGCGACGTTACTTTCTTAAAAACTATTTTGACAGAATATATATGAAAATATGTCTTAGCCTTTAAAAGACTATGCTATTTTATGCCTCTACACGTGTGAAATACTTTAAATTTGCTTGTATTTTAACGATGCAATCCTTAGCCAAAATTTCACGGTGCACGCGTTTACATCGTTCTACATTATTCCGTCAAGTTAAAATTTACATTTACTTTATATGCACATGCAACCATTTCAAATGATGACCAAAACTATGAGATCACCAGGCAGCCAAAAATAGGAATACTGGAGAATCGGATAACGAATGCGGGTGAGTCACAGAGCGAGCTTATTAGACGTTTTAGGTTAGCAGAGAGACAGACAGACAGACAGACAGACAGACAGACAGCGCAGACAAACAGCGCAGTGATTAGCGCACTCACTTCTCACACCGGTTCGATTCCCGGTCTATTTCATAGGTAGAGTCGGCTTACTCTAACCAAATGTATTTTTTAGGATCAGTCACTATAAAATATAAATCAAGCATACAGACCGGCTACTTACCTGTATAATCCGTTCTTGACCTTCAAGGAACGCTCGATCGTTTTCACCTACAAGCATACAGACCGGCGACTTACCTGTATAATCCGTTCTTGACCTTCAAGGAACGCTCGATCGTTTTCACCTACTACAACAGTCCATTCTTTGGGATTGTGGTTCCTAAAATACGTTTATATGTGTCTATTTATTTCAAGGTTACCAGCTCTTTGTTATGTTTTGATAGTGTATGTATGTTTGTTATTCATATCGAAAAATAGGTCATTAAGCTTATATTTCTTGTAAGCATATAATTGACTTTAAATACAGATGCTTGTATCGTGTATCTTGTATTTTGTTTATGTATGTGTTTATTTAAAATAAATAAATTGACTCCTTTTATTAGAAGTCAACCAAGCTTTGCTTTTTTATCTTTACAAATTTATGATTCAAAGCTTCACTAGGCTGAATAGCAACAGCGTGATGTATTGTTGAAATGTCATTTCATCTATATGAATCTTCGATCGTTGCATCGTTCCTTACAAGACTGTATGGCACATTTTTTTCATACATGAAGACAATATATAATACGAAAGTAGATTGTCCAATAAGCGCAGTGATTGTTGTTGCATTCGAGGTATGGCGTATTCGATTTCCTACCTAAACGCATGTGGGTTAGTTTGTGATCGCCAAGCCGGACAAGTGGAATTTCTACGGGTACTCCCACAACATCAGAACACACTCTCGCGTAATATCAAGTCAAAGAAAGTGATTAATACAATGTTGTACAGTTGAATCACTAAAAATCACTTCGTAAAGTGAATGCGATAACGTTCTGAGTGACATTAAATAAGGGAGAAGGTAATACATTTTCGTGTTCACCCTTATACTTACTCTCTAAAGCAGTGGGCAGCAGTCAGTACCCAATTACGGTCGACCAGAATACCACCACACACGTGGAAACCAGTGTTCCGTAATGACACCTGCAATTAGATGCAAGAACTTAATTGCGCACAATTAGCAAATAAAGTTGTTGTTTTTTTGTTTAAATATTCATAATAATAGTAATAAATGATATTGAACTATTAAGAATATTTACACTAAGACGTACAAGAACCATGTCTGTAAATTTGTAAGTGATCACATAGTTTTATTTCATCTAATTTTAAATGCATTAAAGGCCTAGTTTAAGGAATGTTTGGCATGATAATCCCCTGCTCTGCATCTCCTGCTAATTGTACTGGTGTCACAGTAGGGGCCAATTTCCTGTGTATTCGTGTATTGGCTCAGGGCCATTTAGTGTCCATTATGTAATAAAACAGCCAAAACCGCACAACATGATACTCAGATTGGAGATCTGATAAGACAATTAGGCAATAAGACTAAGATCAATTAACAGAGATTGTGCACAAATACGCGGTTGGCGGGGGGGGGGGGGTCACTTATAGAAGGCTTAAACTAGGCCTTTGAATATTATACTACTTGTCTTGTTCTTGTAGTTTACACTGTGTTTTTTCTTAATATCTATAAAACTTCGACGATACAACTGAGATGGCAAAACACATTACCAACCTGGCAGGGATTTGCGCGTGTCTTGGTCACACAGACTGTTTGCTTAAAAGTATACTACTGGACTTGTCCCTTGGAGTTTTCAGTGTGAATTTGAATAAAAATTGAGATGGCAAACACATTATCCAACCTGCCAAGGATATTCGCCCGCCTTGGTCACACAGACTGTTTTCTTAAATGTATACTACAGGACTTGTCCCTTGTAGTTTACAGTGTGATTTTGAATAAAAATTGAGATGGCAAACACATTATCCAACCTGCCAGGGGTATTCGCCCGCCTTGGCCACCGTCCCGCCCACAATCTTGGTGTCATGTTGCTCCTGGGGTGTGCTCATACCACACTGATCTGGACAATACACACAACATATTTTGTTATACTAAGATTGGTAACTTCATTGTAGAGGATAGGCGATTCAAATGATAATACAACAATAGGTGTTCTGTTATAGACTAATGAATGATGCATATGCTAAACTTCGTGAAAACCAGAGTTATTAAGCATAAAATTAGACAAGGAGTTAAAAACTTTTCTTTCTTTGTTAACGAATATTTGTCAGTGTGTGTATACCACGTGATAAGTTGCGTCATAAATGCTACGTCGTAAGGCAATATTTTGATTTGATAAAATACTTTCACCATTTTAAATGAAACATAGTGCAATCTACGCCGCTTTCGGAGCCCTACCATTGGTCTTTTACCAGAATTTGATAGCGAGTTTAGTTTCTAAAACACTTCGACAAACCTTTTCACAACACGGACGTCTGACGGAGCACTGTCAAAACATTATTTTGGAAACATGTTTGTCGATATTTTTGAGGAAACTAATGACCTCATAAAATGTCGGATATAAAACAAATGAGGGGCTCTTTAAGCGGTATAGACTGCTCTTTGTTTCATTTAAGATTGTTTTGTAAATGAAAAACTTATGTTTGATTTAAGTCTTCATTTTAAGCAAATGTTTGCCTTTCGACGTAGTATATATGAGCCGCATCGCGCGATTTTGGGCCTTCGGACATAATTATTACAAATGAAATAATCATTAATAAAAAATGCCAAAAATAATGATTTTTTCTATGTAAATCAATTTCTTCCTGACTTCTTTCTTTTTAAGGTTTGTCATTGGTGCATCATTTTCTCGATAATTTATGAGCAGTGGTTTACTCATGTTTCCATAGCAACCATGGATTTCGTCCTGACATATTTTGACTGGATTGATAGTCTGTGTTTAAAACGGTCAAATGTATTAAAGATACAAAAATGATTCATTATTTTTATCTTAATTTATGTTCCTTAAAGATTCTGTGATAAGAAAATGATTTAAAATATAAGCTAGTTGTAATATTGATACAATAATTTTGCACGTCATTTGAATAATGCACTTTCGTTACAACGTCATTTGAATGACGTCAAATTTAGTAATAAAAATGCGCAAAACATTATCTCACTTGTAAACACGAAACTTACGCAATTTAAGTGATATCATCATGAAAATTTCAGAATATCTTTCTGAAATTACATGGCATTCAAATACCTTAAAACATTGTAATATTAAAAATATGTCCGAAGGCCCAAAATCGCGCGACGCGGCTCATATGACGTAATTTATCACGTGTTATACACACACTGTTTGTGCTTTAAGGCAAACCATTTCGAATGTTGGAGTTTAATCTTATCTTTGTTCACCCACACCTTATTCGATCATTCCTTATTTGACCATATTTCTTATATTCGTTTACTACTAATTTATATTTCATATTTTGTGTCACGTGTTAATTCACAATATTTGTGTTTATATGTATATGTGGTTAACAATACGATTTACTTACTACAAATCCTAATGCACTCTCAATTTAAATCTGTTAATATCAATATTCCATACCAACCCATAACATGAAATGTAAGGAATGGATTAGACATCACAATATGTAAGATTACTTGGTCTTATGGCTGGAGCGGTAGCAGAATTCCCATGGTAACAGCACATCTCCTCCACGCCACACCCATTCAGCGTGTAGTACTCGCCGGCCAGACAGGAATTGTGTCGATAGTTCACGCATGAACCTCTATAGCTGTCATGGCAAACTGCAAAGCAGCATAGCAAAATATTTTTCATCTCCTCACTACACAACCGTTAGGCGGGTATATATTGTACTCGGTCTATGAATGAGTTGTTTATTGAACCCTACAGCTGTCATGGTAATCAGAAAGAAAAAGTTAAACATCTGCTCAATCATACATCTTGGCAATTTGTACTCTCGGGCAATGCATACATTGTGAAGAAATGGTATACATGAATCCCTATAGCTGTCAAGGCAAACTGCGAAACAGAATAGCAAAATGTTATAGAAAGCCTCCACAACACATCCGGTAGGCGAATAAATATAGTACTCTCGGGTCAGGCTTGAATTGTATCAATATTTTTCACATGAACCTTCTAGCACTCACGCAAGCCCGTTAACTAGCATGGCTATGTCATGTATTGTATCGAAAGTTTACACATGAACCCTCTAGCTCTCATGCAACCCAGTGGCTGTGTCATGTATTGTATCGATAGTTTACACATGAACCCTCTAGCTCTCATGCAACCCAGTGGCTGTGTCATGTGTTGTATCGATAGTTTACAAATGAACCCTCTAGCTCTCGTGCAAGCCCGTTAAGTAGCATGGCTGTGTCATGTATTGTATCGATAGTTTACACATGGACCCTCTAGCTCTCACGCAAGACGTTAAGTAGCATGGCTGTGTCATGTATTGTATCGATAGTTTACACATGGACCCTCTAGCTCTCGTGTAAGACAGTAAAATAGCATGGCCATGTCATGTATTGTATCGATAGTTTACACATGGACCCTCTAGCTTTCATGCATGACCGTTAACTAGCATGGCTCTGTCATGTATTGTATCGATAGTTAACACATGGACCCTCTAGCTCTCATGCAAGACCGTTAAGTAGCATGGCTGTGTCATGTATTGTATCGATAGTTTACACATGGACCCTCTAGCTCACATGAAAACAGTAAAATAGCATGGCTGTGTCATATATTGTACCGAGAGATAACACATGAATCCCCCAGCTATGTTATGTATTGGACCGATATTTTTATACATGAACCCTCTGACCCTTATAACGGCTGACCGTTAAAAAGCATCTCTATGTCATGTATTGTATCGACTGGTCATGGCAATCTTGACTATAGAATAGTTAGTGGAATATTAAAGCTGCACTCTCACAGATATACCACTTTTACAACTTTTTTTATTTTTTGTCTTGGAAAGAGCAAATGTGTGCGTAAATATCTGCATACCAAACATAGTACTATTGAGAAGCAGTGTTTTTCTGTTTTTCTTTCAAAAGATGCCTTTGAAAATACCGTAGTCCGCGAACTTTATCGATGACCCTCGTAAGATTGCTGATAAAAAATCAGATCGTAGATTTTCATTTTTCCGTTCGAAAATTAATGTTTTATGGCTAAAACCGTTAATAAAAATGCATAAAACATAATTTTTTGAACTTAGATATAAACATCTGCGATCTAATTCCTTATCAGTAGTCTTAAATAACTCGTTTCCATGGATTTTCGCAAAAGTTGGCTCGTTCCTTGACAAAAGATAAAAACGTTGTCAAAACGTTCAGTCTGTAAGAGTGCAGCTGTATTAATAAGTAAATTTCATTTTACGACAACCACAAACTGTAGCAGAAGTCTATTTTTAGGTTACACACCACCATTGTTATTCCCTATATAATTCAATGTAAAATTATAATTTTTAGACAACATTGAAAGGCATTTCGAGCGAATGCAGGCTATGATAACCACATATATTCTTAAAGTACAAGCTTTAAATTACCTTTTAAGCCAATAAAAAAGGGGGGTCAAGTTATTCCTAAGAAAAATCACTCCACTTGAAAAAAACAAACTCTAAAAATTGCACCGTCCGCCATGACAGTTCTTCCAAAATGACCTTTCAACTATAGGGCAGCGGTTTATGCTTTAATCTCTACTCTAAATGATAAATCAAGCAAGAATAGATACTTAAGGTATAAAAGTTTCAGGAATAATGATAGTTTTGATTTACAGTGTATTGAGCATGTGAAAACATGTCTATCAATCATAAGAACATTTTTTTTATTGAGAATATTCCACACAACGGAAGTATATATGACGTAATGGTGACGTCATTCCTATAACTAAACCCGTCCCTGCATTTTTTATGAAAAACACTTTCGATTAGTCCTTCATACATAAATACACCCAAAGCTACCTCAATCTGATAGTCTGTGTCAGGTTTTCCAGTTTCACTGCCTGTCACCCAAGTGCCTGTGCGTCTGTATTTTCTAAGGCGTTTTGGCCCAAAATGCCATTCTTTGAGGTTTTTCAACTGAACCTTGACTCAAATGGCATTCTAAGCATCAAATGGGGCAGTTCTTCACATCTTTGCACACATTTCAAGTTCTCGCAGTCAAATTTTCACCAAATTTGGACATTTTCAGTGCTCGTAAGATTGCAGACGACTCATTTTTTTTAAAAAAAATAGGCGAAAGTTGTGAAAACCAGGAAATACTAGTAGCATATTTTGATCAACCGGACAAGATAAATGCATTTAATTGTGAAAATTTGCCAGAAATAGTGAAATGCAATACATTTCTTACCAAAATAACACTTTTTAAACAAAGCAGTTTGGTCCCTTTTAGGTTACACACCACCATTGTTATTCCCTATATAATTCAATGTAAAATTATAATTTTAAGACAACATTTAAAGGCATTTCGAGCGAATGCAGGCTATGGTAACCACATATATTCTTAAAGTACAAGCTTTAAATTACCTTTTAAGCCAATAAAAAAGGGGGGTCAAGTTATTCTTAAGAAAAATCACTCCACTTGAAAAACAAACTCTAAAAATTGCACCGTCCGCCATGACAGATCTTCCAAAATGACCTTTCAACTATAGGGCAACGGTTTATGCTTTAATCTCTACTCTAAATGATAAATCAAGCAAGAATAGATACTTAAGGTATAAAAGTTTCAGGAATAATGATAGTTTTGATTTACAGTGTATTGAGCATGTGAAAACATGTCTATCAATCATAAGAACATTTTTTTATTGAGAATATTCCACACAACGGAAGTACATATGACGTAATGGTGACGTCATTCCTATACAAGATATCCTTTACCTGGCATCACATACTAAATGTAGGATTTTTAGGTGAACGAGAATTATTGTATTGAGAATAGCGGTAATATCATTCCGTTTTTGAGAGAATTAAAGATATTTTACGATCATACATCGGTCTTGGTAGGTGTGGTATTAGATATCGATCATATTTTGAATTTTATGGAATATCACAAGCGACCTTTGCGAGGGCAAACATTCAAAATATGAACGATAACAAATTTACAGTTTAACCTATTTTGTCACGAACGCAATTGTGATTTATAATGTAGACCACATACACAAAAAACTGACTTTTTTCTCCATTTCAAGGCGTCTGGACATTTTATGAGACATATTTTTAAAATTTGAAACGCAATATAGCGACTTCATTGGCGAACAAATGCGGACACACTGTAACTAGTCTGCCAATGAGTAAAATATGGAAGCAAAGATATATACATCTTGATGCCGAATAATTAATTGAATTTTCGTTATCTATCTTTGTATATATACGTACTGAATAGCTGAATAAGTCCCAGTCACTAAGCATATGGCGTTGTTGAACACATCTCCATTTTTCTGTAGACACCTACATATACAAAGACTGTATTAAATATTAGTTCAATGAGAAAGGAATAACTTACCGCTACATTGAAGGGGTTTTGCGATTGTAAAAACCAGTAGGATAAACAAAAGAAACATGGCGGCTATGAAAGTATAGGTCACGTGTGTATATCTACAAACTCTTATCTATCTTGATGATTTAATGATACTATATTGGTAGTTATACAAAAACTAGCAAGATAATTATGAAGTGCACATTTGGCATAATTAGTGAACGAGATGATTTATATGAAGTATTTCGTCATCCTTTCTTTAAATTCGGTATTAAAGAGACTCGCTCATTTGAATTTTTTTATTATGAACGGTTATGCGTCAGAAAACACTAATATTACAATAATGTTACGTTTTAATAGAGAAATTGCAGAAACAAAAACGGTTAAACGAAGGGCCAACGCTGAATATTTACACCACGACTTCCATTCCTTAAATGAACTGCCTTTCGGCAATTGCGTTCATCAATCGATGAACGCAACATCTTCGGATATGTTCGGATCGCAATTCATCGCATAACAATATAATGAAAACTATTGATCTTGATATTGTTTGTATTGTGTGAGCAGGTCCCGTTAAACATAAATCAACATTTTTAAAAGTGTTAATTTATTATATTTTAGATGTACTGTTGGTATAAGTGTTTCAATTTTACGTTTTAAAGTGATTTCAAGTGGTTGATCTTTTCCCGCATTATTGTGACGTCATTTGAAAAAAATGTTTCCGGTTACAGTCGGGTCGTTCTATTTACAGAATGGGTAAGAACGGATAACTGAAAGGTTTTCTTAAATGAAATGAAGTATTTTTTTTAACAATTCTTGAATGAAATAATGAACTTTTGGTGTAAATATAAGGAATGAATTGCGGGGTTGATGTCATTATCGGGGATATGAACGCAATTGGGTTGTTCAAAGTACGCGTGGAGTCCTTCGGACTCCACACACATTGATCAACCCAATTGCGTTCATACCCCGATAATGACATCAACCCCGCAATGCATTCCTGAAATGACCAATATTCAATATAATGATTATTATCCTGTCACGTGCATACAAATCGGTCAAAAAACAAGGTGGCGTGAAAATCTTAGCTAATTAGGATAGTTGACCACGTGATGTTTATCTACAGTGTGTTGGTCATGTGACCGCAAAAACGGACTTCTTTTTTACTCTTTAATGTCAGAGGAAAAACACAAATATCACGTCTCCAACATAAATGACGCAACATAATTGGTCCAGGACTGGTCACGTGGTTAACCCTATTTTTTCATATTTGGTCATAAAATCATATTGTACCAAAATGGCGTCTATTTTCCGATTCCGATAAACGAAACATTTGACATAAATCGATCGATATTAACATGTTGTCGACGTGGCTGAATAAAATATTGTAAGTACGACTTTAACGACTCCATAATCTTGTCTAGCTGTCTCCCACTTAAGACTGACTGAGCATTTATTTCTAGACCTATAATTTCAAGCCGCATGACCTTGCTTAGCTATATCCCACTAAGAACTGTACATTTATTTCAATTTTGTTTTCAAGACGCAAAACCTTGCCTGGCTGTATCCCACTAAGAACTGTACATTTATTTCAAAATCATACTTTCAAGCCGCATGACCTTGCCTAGCGGTATTCCACTAAGAACTGTACATTTATTTCAAACTTATTTTTTCAAGACGCATGACCTTGCCTGGCTGTATCCCACTAAGTACTGTACATTTATTTCAAACTTATTTTTTCAAGACGCATGACCTTGCCTGGCTGTATCCCACTAAGTACTGTACATTTATTTCAAACTTATTTTTTCAAGACGCATGACCTTGCCTGGCTGTATCCCACTAAGTACTGTACATTTATTTCAAACTTATTTTTTCAAGACGCATGACCTTGCCTGGCTGTATCCCACTAAGTACTGTACATTTATTTCAAACTTATTTTTTCAAGACGCATGACCTTGCCTGGCTGTATCCCACTAAGTACTGTACATTTATTTCAAAATCATTCTTTCAAGACGCATGACCTTGCCTGGCTGTATCCCACTAAGTACTGTACATTTATTTCAAACTTATTTTTTCAAGCCGCATGACCTTGCCTGGCTGTATCCCACTAAGTACTGTACATTTATTTCAAACTTATTTTTTCAAGACGCATGACCTTGCCTGGCTGTATCCCACTAAGTACTGTACATTTATTTCAAAATCATTCTTTCAAGACGCATGACCTTGCCTGGCTGTATCCCACTAAGTACTGTACATTTATTTCAAACTTATTTTTTCAAGACGCATGACCTTGCCTGGCTGTATCCCACTAAGTACTGTACATTTATTTCAAACTTATTTTTTCAAGACCCATGACCTTGCCTGGCTGTATCCCACTAAGTACTGTACATTTATTTCAAAATCATTCTTTCAAGACGCATGACCTTGCCTGGCTGTATCCCACTAAGTACTGTACATTTATTTCAAAATCATACTTTCAAGACGCATGACCTTGCCTAGCGGTATTCCACTAAGAACTGTACATTTATTTCAAACTTATTTTTTCAAGACGCATGACCTTGCCTGGCTGTATCCCACTAAGTACTGTACATTTATTTCAAACTTATTTTTTCAAGACGCATGACCTTGCCTGGCTGTATCCCACTAAGTACTGTACATTTATTTCAAAATCATACTTTCAAGACGCATGACCTTGCCTGGCTGTATCCCACTAAGTACTGTACATTTATTTCAAAATCATACTTTCAAGACGCATGACCTTGCCTAGCGGTATTCCACTAAGAACTGTACATTTATTTCAAACTTATTTTTTCAAGACGCATGACCTTGCCTGGCTGTATCCCACTAAGTACTGTACATTTATTTCAAACTTATTTTTTCAAGACGCATGACCTTGCCTGGCTGTATCCCACTAAGTACTGTACATTTATTTCAAACTTATTTTTTCAAGACGCATGACCTTGCCTGGCTGTATCCCACTAAGTACTGTACATTTATTTCAAAATCATTCTTTCAAGACGCATGACCTTGCCTGGCTGTATCCCACTAAGTACTGTACATTTATTTCAAAATCATTCTTTCAAGACGCATGACCTTGCCTGGCTGTATCCCACTAAGTACTGTACATTTATTTCAAAATCATTCTTTCAAGACGCATGACCTTACCTAGGTGTCTCCTAGAACCTAGAACTGACAATTGATTCATGGATTTGTCTTTTACTGCTTTTGCTGCTGAGCATCTATTTCTACACAATTATGTTCCAAGACGTAGCTATGTCCCACTATTTTGTATAATCAGCATATTATATGTCTTCATGATCACTTAAATGTGTCACTTTGTGGTTAAAGCCGGACTTAAACGAATGGCCGTTTTATACAGCATAAATCACGTTTCAGTGTTACAGTATGTCATCGTTAATGTTCATACAACTTCATAGTCTAACGCCTACTAGTTTTAATCGTTATACTACTTGCGTACTAATATAAAACTGCCTTGAAGATGATTTAGTTCAGACCTGGTATTTTATATACTCAATTTTTTCTATGAAATGTCTTTTATTGTAATTTTGATGGTAGTGTTCTTCCTTAATGTTTTGGCAGTGGCTAAATGCTTAGCTTAGAGTGACACTCGTATTTAAAATCAATTCATACACGAGAATATCAATCATACATATTGAGTGATAAACTTTTTACTACCTTTTACTACTTACTAAAGGATGCATTTATCAAACATAAATAATTACTGAAAATAAGATTGCAACCGTGTATTTTATAGATGAAACGCACAAATATTAAATGACTGACAAGAAGCTTCCTCGGTTATCGGTACAAAACCAGTCATCAGTGACAGTATTTTGGTCTGTCAAATTTTGCTCTGAGATCAGTCTATAAGTTGGTCCAAGTTGATGAATACTGTTGACTTTTATAAGAGTCGATAAGCAAAAAATGGGTCTTTCTTATAAATAATATTATGACGATATGAATTTTTTCAATGAAATTCGGAAAAAAATATGTGTGAAACATAATTGACATGATGTCTAAAACTGATCATTCAAATTACACTACAAGACTCTTTCTGCTTTTCGCAGCTCGTATGTACTTGAAGAAGGCGACTCTGAGTTTCGTAGCTCAGTTTTACTTTTTATCCATTTCTCCGTTTCTTCGCTCATTTTAAAGGTAAAATATATGTCGGAGGGCATAATAAAGGTTGAAGGGACATACTCTAGGTCGAAGGGCGTAATAAAGGTTTAATGGACACAATATAGATCGAACGGCATAATTAAGGTTAATGGGGCACGATAGGTCAAAGGGCATGATAAAGTTTAATGGGCACACTTTAGATTGAAGCGCATACTAAATGTTATAGGGGCACAATATAGGTCGAAAGGGGAAAAATAAAGTTTAAATGGGTACACTATAGATCGAAGGGCATACTAAAGATTAAAGAGGCACACTTTAGGTCGAAAGGGGCAAAATAAAAGTTAAAGGGACACAATATAGGTCAATGCAAAAAAATACTTTTTTATATTTTAATGCATTATTAGTTTTAACTCAAATAATCAACACCAAATCATATGCGTTTTGTACAGTAAGAAAACATGAAGTCATTATAAATGGGGTTTAATTAATAGCTTCGTCGCATCGAAACTCATTGTTTAATATACGTTTCTATAAATTTTACTGATCAATATCCATTTATCTTAGACCTCAACGGCAACAACAACCAGAGGGCAATTATGATTATAGCCAATCAGTTATTGTGTTTCTGTCATGTTTTTCATTGAAATATGAGGTTTAAATAGTGAAATAACAACAATAATGATATTAATCTGATATTTTCAATGCAAAATAAGGAGTGAAAATATCAACTTCAAAAACTGTCTTCCAAATCATGTGTAGTTACTTCCCCTTGATCAAAACAACACACTTCACTTTGAACAAGAAAATGTTGCCAAAAAATGAAATTTAAAGTAAAGGATAAATAAGTTTAAATAAAGATATATTTTAAAATAAACAACTTACCGTATATAACTTAGATAAATGGTCATCACGTTTTTCAAAAGTTTTCCTGAACTTTATGGCTGAATGTTCAAACAGCTGCTTTTATACCAAATAGATTACAGACAAAAACAACTGCTCGAACGTAATATATCAACGTTCAAATATAGTTTGTCGTTGTAATACGTAATACATGTACCAACTTCCCGGGAAAAAAATCACACGACAATTAACAGTTTTATTGATGATTTCTTTACCACACCCACGCCTCAAAATGTGTCAACGAACTAACGTGGTCTTTGCTCTATTCCTGGAAATCGACATGTCTTCAAGCGAATCAGACTGATCTCTGACACAGTGAGATAACTGAATATCCATGTATAATAAAACACACTCTTAAACAACACTTAAGAAATGTTTTAAATCCAATGATTATCCGCAATTGTTTTGCTTACTTGTTCGACCTTTCAAATGTTTAGTTGATAAATTGCGGCGAGGTAAATTGGTTATATATTCATGCCCTGTACAATATAAACGTGATTTCGTTATTTCTTAACATAGATGTACTAATGATACTTAATTTGTTAAATGTTTATAAAATAGTTGCATTAAAAACGAGCGAATGATAAACTATAAAAAGGAATATCAGAGACTTCTTTACTCAACAAACCGGAAATTAAAACTTGACAGCTACGTCATCAGCTATAATTTTGCATGAGGGATGTCACGCGGGTAGCGACGTAAAAAACACTATTTTCAAAAAAGGGGTTATTAATAAAATAAAATAAAATACTTATACAACTCTGAAAATAAGCATAAAAGAAACAGAAAATATGTTTGTTTGCTTCGCCACTCGTGAAAATATGATTTCTATGACACTCGTTAAATAAAATACGATCTTACACTGAAATAAACAAATACCCTCTATGTAATGCTCCAGATCCTTTGGGAGGGTATAAGCACCGGGCCCCGATTTCTCGAAACTTCTTAAGCTTAACAGGCTTAAGTAGCTTTCAATGAGCTAAAATACATACTTAAATTGCACTTTTAGGAAAGGAAAATGGTTTATTGTGATAATCATAAATTTAATTCCTATCTAAAGTATAAAAGTTCTTAAAGAAGTTAATATTACGCAAATTATTGAAAAACAAAAATAGCGAGCTTAGCTTAATCCTGTTTTAAGGGACTTAAGAAGTTTCGAGAAATTGGGGCCAGGTACTTATACCCTCCCAAAGGATCAAGAGCAACGACTACATTTGCAACACAAAAAAAATGGAAATTGAATTTAGGACAGGCTTAGTCAACATTGTACATGCCGTTCTGAAGCGATTTATTGTAATTGTATTTTTTTCTATATATCAAAACTTAATCTTAATAGAATATGGGAAAAAAGATGCAGACATAAAATAAAATTAATTACTATTCTTAAAGGTTAGCTATAAACGTCCACTGTGACCGAATAGGTAGTAATTAAATATATATGATGAACATGTCTGTCACAATGTATTAAATGGAGGAAAATGACTGTAAATGACCACTTGGTGATAAAATACGCCAATCAAAATCAACTTTGTCATTCTGACAATTTCCGTAAGTCTTCGGTAATGTTCGTGACTTTCCGTAACAATTCGGAAAAAATAAGAAAGAGGTAGATTTCATTGTGGTGTTAAGATTTTCTTCCGTATTTTCTCGGCGCTATTATTACAATGTGATCGGTTGATCGGAGAGTGTTGTCTTGAAGAACCTGAAAGCTTTCGATGACGTCACGAACAGCCGGCACCTTCGCTTTACTTTAACCAGCCAATGGATTTATAAAAATAAATAAATAAAAATAATTTATATAACAAAACGAAAACAGTCATTTTTAATAACATTTGAAGAATTACAAGTGTATTATATTTAAAACAACAATTAAAATGGCGATTACCAAAATGGTTTCAGTTGTAGGAGTAGCAGTATTTTTCATCGGATTTACGCTCGCTAGACACACAAGTAGGGTAAGCATTTAATTTTCATAAATTTAAATACTATTTGATGCCTTAATTCATTTCTTGTATTCAGAAATCCAACTTATAGTTTGTGTCAATGGATGGGAGATTTTTTTCAATTCTGTCGCTCATGTATTTTGTTAAATCACCAATCGGCTGCTGTTATTTATAATCAGGTGAATCGGTAGATTTAAACAAAATTCCGACCTCTAAATCAGTTAAAGGATATTAGTCATACATAACATCTACATAAAAAACACACAAACACGTTACGTCTTTTAAAACTTTTTATACCTCAACTGTTTTGTTTTTATTTTTGATAAAGTATACATAAATAGAACTAATAAACCTTAACTATTATCACCATAATATTAATTAAAATAACACACCTTAAATTAACTAAAACACAGGTATTATATTCAAAGTTGACGAATCAAAGGCATCTCAGGTCATTTTATAGTGAATGATAATATTCAGATTGCAGATTAATTTCATTTGAGTCCGTTCTGAGTTTTAAACTTTGATTTCTGAATTTTGTTCTCAAAATTAAACTTTTCATTTAGTTCGTAAACATGTGATAAGAATGTAAACTAAATATGAGAATTTGTAATATCATCTCATTACTTTAAGAAGACAAACATAAAATGGTTAAATCAATAATTAATGTCAAATGTGGTCAGTTAAAAAACATTTTAACATCAGTGTGTATATCAACCTCGATATATCCTCTTTTTAGTGGTTTTCATAATATTTTGTTCAATGAGAAGGTATTGTTATCACTTCAAATTTATATATACATTTATATTAGTAAATCAGCAGACAGCAATGCTTGATAGTAATTAGGTAAATGTGTTAGTGGTTTGTTTACACAATATTATGTAGACCATTAAAGTTTTAATGTTGTTTGTATTAACTTACACAAATTAAATGGTTATACGACTGTGTTGCAAGAAGCCATTTATTTTTGTAAATACATACCAACAACCTTTAAAGGCCTAGTTGAAGGAATGTTTGGGATGATAATCCCCTGCTGTGCATCTCCTGCTAATTGCACTGGTGTCACAGTAGGGGCCAATTTCCTGTGTTTTCGTGTATTGGCTCAAGGCCATTTAGGGTCCATTTCTATGATAAAACCTCCAAAACTGCACAGCAGGATGCTCAGTTCAGAGATCTGATAAGAGGGATCAAAACAATTAGATTAAGATCAATACACAGAGGTTGTGTACTGTACACAGATTGGGGGTCACTTATAGAAGGCTAAAACTAGGCCTTTAACAATAACAAAAAGGGCGGACTGAAAACAGAAAAAGTCGACGTCCAATACAGTGGTATCTCATGCATTGCCCTATCTTTAAGATTCATGTGGCGGTTACCGCCTATTGGAACGGCCAGAAAACAGATAGGTATTTATCTGAGATGCAACGAAACAACTATTTTAGTTTAAACTTGATTCATTCTACAACGATTGTAATGAAAGTTATAATAACTTATATTTAAAGTCACTTTCGTTTGCATGATATTGCACAGAGTGTGTTCTCATGTTGTGGGGATAATCGGAGAACCCAGGGAAAACCAATTTGTCTGGCTTGGTGACCACTAACCAAACTCACATGCGACCAGGCCGGGAATCGAACTTAGGTGACCTCGATGAGATGCGCTTAGCACTGCTCTAACCGGACAATCTTTTTTTACTTGCAATACTCATTTTCGTTTTTGCTTTGTTTTGGTCCTAATTAATAAAACATCCCATCTCAAACTAAGGAAAAGGATAAACAGTAGCTCAATCATTTCCTTGTACTATATTTATGTTTATGTGAGAGAGTATTGGCCATATTTTGCACGCTCGCGTATGATTAACGATACTGAAGTAATATGCGAATGTTAATAGAGAATATATTGGATGTATATTCGTTTATTGTTACTTCATGACCATAACATTGATAAATAACTATAACACTGGATGTGTAATAACACAAACATGCATCAAAGCCATGTTAAATTTTGTTAGTATGCACTTACAAAACTAGTTTGATGCCACACTGCCGCATATTTATTTTTTGTGTAAATAATTGAAATTACTTAAAATCTTTAGGTGTTTTAGTGATCTACGTTATAGTTCGTAAACTACCAACAAACTGGACCACCCACTGTTTATATCAACCGCTCCATCCGTTTAAAATCAAATACGGCGGACTATCACTGTCCTAGTTCAATTAGTGCACAGAAAGTAACCTGATTAAAATCAATAACGACTGACAATAACTTTCCTCATTCAATTTGAAATGATATTCAATATTTGTACAAAGTACACATACTTTGATGACGTAGTGCACGAAAAGTAGTCCAAATGTAAAGAACCCTTACCAGTAACGTTTTGAAACCTCTTTTTTTACCTTAAAACGTGTTTTTAAAGGTTTAGTGAGCTTCAACTTAGTTTTCACCGTCCGCGTCATAGAGGAAAGAGGAGAAAAAACTTTTACCATTGACAACAATTTGATTGTTGTGTAATGTTTAATATATTGTAGCGTTATGTTTCTCTTCTTTGGTGTTTTTGGCCTTGGTCTTTGTGTTCTGAAACAGGCTATTGGCTAAGTGTTAGGAAACTTGGGCGGGCCCTGTTATTTCTATTGTTTTTGTTATTGAAACAGATTGTGATGAAATGAACAATGTTGTGACTAACCACTTATAAGTGGGTACCACTTATTGATGGAAAAGTTGATCCATCTATTTTAACATCGATTTCCGAATTCATCATTTTATATAAAAAAAACCCAAACAAATTAAACAAAACGCGTGCATCCATTTTAGTAAAGTGGTATTAATCGATACAACGATTATACAATAATGGGCCGATTAATCATAACGTCATCGTTGATAGCTTTCAAATCGATACTGCTCTGCATCATGTGATCTGCTGTAATTCTGACAAGTTTTGAAACAGATGTTTCAGCTGTACTGGATTATATTCAGATATGTGCCTACATCTTCAAATATTTAAAATTAGACATCGATATTGTTGATCACGTTTTTAACGTTAAAAATGTTCTGATCAATCGGCAAATTATGCCAATTAAGTTTGCAAAATCGAAGAACCAAAGGTGGTATTTTATAAGCAACTTAGATTGATCTTAAATTTAAGATTAAGTTCAGGTTTTAATTTCAAACAACTCAGTTCATGTAGCATGATAGCATGTCTAAACTAAGAGACTAAGTGCTTTGACTGGCCTGTATATTTAGCTGACCAATAGGCTGAATGGAATTACTAAGGCATGTCTAAGGATTAAGGATAAAATCAATATTGAATACTGGCCCAAAACAATTTTAAACAAAATTTATTTCCCCCAACTTAACACAGGGCTCCGTTTCAATATTTTGTCACTACGACGTAATTCTTTATTGCAAACATAATTAAGATTCCCAAGAGTTAAGTCATAACGTTTAACTGCTAAATAAGATTACTACGCGATCTATTTGCAGCGGACTTAAGGAATGACGTCACCATTACGCCATATGTACTTCCGTTGTGTGGAAAATTCTCAATAAAAAAAAAACTGTTCTTATGATTGATAGACATGTTTTCACATGCTCAATACACTGTAAATCAAAACTATCATTATTCCTGAAACTTTTATACCTTAAGTATCTATTCTTGCTTGATTTATCATTTAGAGTAGAGATTAAAGCATAAACCGCTGCCATATAGTTGAAAGGTCATTTTGGAAGAACTGTCATGGCGGACAGTGCAATTTTTAGAGTTTGTTTTTCAAGTGGAGTGATTTTTCTTAGGAATAACTTGACTCCCCTTTTTTATTGGCTTAAAATGTAATTTAAAGCTTGTACCTTAAGAATATATGTGGTTATCATAGCCTGCATTCGCTCGAAATGCCTTTAAATGTTGTCTAAAAATTATAATTTTACATTGAATTATATAGGGAAAAACAATGGTGGTGTGTAACCTTAAACGTACCACTTTTTTAGTATATAAATCGTCCAAATACATCCGAGGTTGTTTTTGAAAAAATGGCCGAGGAGCTCCGAATACAATGTCCTTGGGATAGTTTTATTTGAACGCAGTTAATGCCCAAAACGAGGTCACGCCTGGAAATTTACGAGCTTTCGCCGAACGATTTTTATTGCAACGGCGACCTTGGGCTGGTAATAAATATTGGTTGAATTGGATCACGCTTGCTCTAACGTTTTTTATTATAAAAGATGCACTCTTGCTCCCAAATCAGATTTAATACAATAAATAATATTGTTTTAATATTCCAAAAAGGATGAATAAATGTGAAAATCAATGGTTATTATGATTGATAGCGAGTTTAATTTGAAAGAAATGCACATAAAACACGTTATTTCTACCTTATGAGACTACAGAAGACCACAGTAAATCTGTTATGACCCACCGGTCATTTAATTATGTTGGCGCTTTCTGGTATTAAATACACGGTTGCACTCTTGTTATCAGTAATTAATATTTTCCATAAATGCATTATTAAGTAAGTAGTTAAAAGTTTATCTTTCAAATTTGATGTTTGTTATACATGTGTATGTATTGATTTTGAGTAAGAGTGTCACTTTAAGAGTTTACACAATGTTTGTTTATTTGAGTATCAAGGTCTGTCCTCGCCTATTCCAGGCTACATAATGGCCTGTGTCCGCCGTGACGCCACCATGGCTTAAATTGTGTTAAAATGTCATACTTGACATGAGATAGACGTTACTGCAATTCCAGGTCAAATCCTGGTATTAGAAGGCTTAAAGAAACAGAGTGAGATACAAGAGATGCGCGTGCAATACTCTTGCTCTTTGCCAAGAGACATCTTTGACCTTGAAGTATGTGGTCGGTGTGAAGCACCGACACTCAGGAGAAAATATTCCTGGGGTAGACCAGTTCTGAGTTTACCACTTTCACACTACTAATGTTAATGCTAGGCAAGGGAGTTTATAACGTATTTAAACGTATTTCGGTTTGACGCGGCCGGGGTTTGAACCAAAACCGTCCGCACCCGAAACGAACGCTCTACCACTGAGACATCGGGGAGGTAGATTATACACATCTTTTTCTTACTATTATTAAGACAAATAACAACCGATGAGGCGTGGTTAAGAATCATAGGCGTGTTGCAAAACTTCAACAAATATTAGGCGTAAGCGGTTCAGCAGTAATTATTTTAGCATTCAGTATAATTCTAGTATGTTCATGTAAACGAGTATCCCAAGTAGATATATAACAAATATATAGTACACAGTTCATAAACTTAATACTAATCATACTTAATAAAAATGAAGGCATATTTGAATTGTTACCAAATTTGACACCAAAGGTGTGGGGGGAGGCTATTCAACTGACACTGCCATTAATTCCAAACTCCATTATAATAAGAGCAACAAAAAGGAAAGAAAGTTGTATTCAGATTCAACCATTTTAGTATTACATAATGTACATTAATAGTCCGACCATACAAAGGCAAAGGTGTGGGGGCAGACCATTTCCACTGACACAATCATTAATTCCAACACCATTGTAATTAAGATAAGGACGTAAATCAAGCCGAATAATTCTTATATCGCCAGGTGTCTTAGTAAACAATAATAGGTGTGATATGTAGATATTGAAGTTGATATCCATTTGAGTTGTGTTTGTCCATGTTATGTCGATTGTAAAAACGTTGTTACTACATGCACCCTTTTGTGTACAAATTTCTACAATTATTGGAATCAAATGACAAGCACTTTCATTATATGTTAAAAAAGCTTAGGGCTGGTATTTAATATGGTCTTAATTTGATCTTAGAACGATGTAGCTAATCGGTTTACTCGATTCAAATAACGGACCCATGCATTGAATGGAGTCAATGATGTATGACCATAAGATTGACTCAAGCACATTGAATACCACCCCGTATTATAGGAAATACCTTATTCACCTAAAAGTGAACCTCCAATTTAACTTCAAATCACATCTTGGTGTTGTTTACTATTTATGTTTTTTGTATGCTATATAGGGGATAACTCTTCAGTTATCGTGTGACGTTGTTTTATCTCGTTTAATGTATTATATGCCTTTCCCTTGTGCCTTTAATATGAGTATTAGCTTGATTATGTCAAATGTTCGTTATCTCGAAGGTTTTCTCAAAGTCCCGATGACTTCGACATAACGGATTTCGACGGTATTTTGACATCGCACGATCTCGTTTGGAGTCTGTAATGACTTTCTTTATGTCTCTAATATGGGTGTTTGCTAAATTTTGGGCTCGTAATTTTGTCACCGTGGTTTCGATTGTATTATAAAGACATACAAACTTGACTCCATATTTAAGGTCATTCTGATGTCTGGTCATCAGGTCATCATCCCTAATTCACCGCGAAAAACCAAAATACACACAAATAGCCAACACAACAGTCTATTGAACTATGGCATTCTTTTAGAATAGTATATTCAGTTGCAGTCTGTGTTTGTTACAATGTGATTTTTTTTTCGATTAATGTCTATATTTGGACATCTATGGAAGGCATTGATAGATTGTATCTTTAAACAAGCTTGTCCTTGTAGTTTCATTGTAGTATTCACAAATCACGAGATTTCACATTTAGACAAGTTAGAATACTTGCATTGCTCCTGTTGTAACTATTGTACTCTTATTTTTTTATTATTTGATATGCTTTCATATTGTTAAAGTGACACTCTTATTCAAAATTAATACATACACATGTACAACTTACATAAAGTTTGAGTGATAAACCTTAACTTCTTACTAAATAATGCATTCATGGAAAATATTAATTACTGATAAAACGATTGTGACCGTGTGTTATATAGCTAAAAATGCACGAATATTAAATGACTCACTGGTGACTGCTTAAAGATTTACTGTGATCAACTATCGTCTAATAAGCAAGAAATACCGTGTTTTCTGCATCATTTGCATCAAATTAAACACGGTATCCGTCATAAGAACCATTGTTTTCGATAGTCATTGAACCTTTTTAGTAAATTTAAAACAATTGTATTAATAGTGGTACATATTGTTTGAGAGTAAGGGTGCATCTTTAAATTCATGAATGGATCTGTTTAGTATAATTACTTTTACCATGTTTAATTGAAATAGTCACATATAAAATAATAATTGTAAAATGGGAACCCGTGCCCTTTAGACACAAACCACATGAATGTTAGATGACCAGTCCCCCGATGTGTCGCACTAGGTCAATAACATTCAGAGAAATGCTTGGTGTCATTTTTATCACCTTTGTAAAGTATATGGTCGATCCGCGCCGTCGGCTGTCCGATCTGTAATTTAGTTATTTCTGGATGACACATTAATACAAAGTAATACTTCGGTATACACAATGTATAGGAAATAAAAGCTATTGTTAAACCACCGTTGAGTTTCTACGTACAGGTGTCTTTGATGACAGGTTCCTTTACTCTATCGAAAACAACATCGGATGTTTCTGGACGGTTTACAATGTCAGAAATCTTTTAACATTTTTTAACTACGCTGTAAATAGATCGCGTAGTATTTTCAGTTTAGCGTTACAACTAATGACTATACGCTTTGGAATCTGAATTATGTGTGCTATAATACACATCAGTGGCAATTAATTTCAACTTAGATACACAAATTATACGTTAAAACTCTAAAACTAATCAGTACTATTATTTAATTTTTTACGACCTACTTTTAATGATGTACCGGCATACACCTGAGGATGTTACCGATGGAAAATGGTCGAGGAGTTCCAAAATGGCGCATGGGCTGGGATGAACCTTTCTACCACCTCAGATAAGAAGATCAAAACATTGAACCATGCTAGAAATTCTGATCTTGCCCACGGGCAAAGATTTAACAAGTATCCGTATGAGCCTCTGTCATCTGTAGCATCATAGAAACATTTTATTGTGGCAATATTTAGAATGCTAATTTATTATTTCTCGCTTCAAATGTCACCATAAAAAGTTTTGACGCACCTATCAAGATATAATGCTTCACTCTCCTTAGAACTATTTAAAGACCGATTTGACCATTAACATTATCTGAATCACTGCGCGCGTATCCATGACAACCACGAATTGTCACATATCCATACGCATATTTTCACTACTAACAAAAGAGTTCCAGCAAAAAATACATGTTTACTTAACTTTGTTTACCTGGGGTGGGAGAAAAAGCATCTACTATAGCCGCTTGTGTAAGATAGGTTCATCCCAACCCTTGCTTTCGTAAATCACCCTACGCTCGGGTCGGGATGAACCTATCTTACACTCTCGGCCATGGAAGATACTTATAATCTTCTCCAACCCAATTATCACTAAAACTGCATTGTTCATTTTGGGTGTTTTGCAGAAAAACACCCTGCTTGATGGTCGGGATGAACCTATCTTACACGAGCGGCTATGGTAGATTTTTCTCACACCTCAGTCAAACAAAATTAAGCAAAAATGTATTTTTAGCTAGAACTCCTTGTTCCTTAGTGAAAATAATTGCGTATGGATATGCGATATTTCGTGGTTGTCATGGATATGCGCGCAGTGATTCAGATAATGTTAACAGGCACATCGGTCTTTAAATGGTTCTAAGGAGTGAGAAGCATTATTTCTTGAAAGATGCGTGACAAGTGTTTTATGGTGACGTTTGAAGCGAGAAATAATTAATTAGCGTTTTAAATATTGCCACAAGACAAGGTCTTTTATAATCTGCCGCCTGTGTTCACGCCATTCACACGCCAATATGCTAGATGGTCACAATTATGACATGGTGACCTGTTTATTCAATATTGTGTCAGACTGGTATTGATCTATATGTGCGTAGCTTTATTTAAAATACGATTATTAAGAAAATCAGTATCAAATATTCGCGGCCCCATTGCCGTTAATATTCAGAATATTGGGGCCGCGGGCGCGGCCCCTGCGGCCCCAGCTCCTACGCGCCTGATATGTAGCCGACGAACTACAGGCAGGTTTGACTCAATCTCAATACTGCAATCCGGATCACTGACCAATACTATGTACGGTTAAAAGGGACTTCTGACCGGGAGTGCATTGCCTTCAACTGACTGTAGTTTTGACCTCTAATGTGTGACCAGAGGCTCTCGTGATATGACGAACTTCGAAACCAGCACGATCAGGATTGATGTTGCCCTTATGCGATGTTTCATTTACCTTTTTGAGACCCCAGCAATGTCTGAAATCTCGGCCATCATAAAACCAAGGTTTTAATTTAGACAGGCGAGCGTTAAAATTCAATGCGCTGTGATTTTGATGAAAGGTTTCCAAAGGTCTCCGCCATAGAAAAGAAAATGGAGGATGCACAGTTTAAGATAATTTTTGAACGACATAACTCGACACGTTGGGTCTACTTGGTGTTTATACATCTTGATTTGTTTCCTTACATTTTTGCAACTTAAATACGTAAGGTGTAAACAAATAAACACACATATTACTGATTATATAATTGAAGCAGCTCCTGGACCTCAGATTTCAGTTTACCGAAATGGACAGTCTTAGTGGAAAAGTAATTAATGTTAAGTATATTTTTATATACATGTTGTAATTATATATATAAATTATATCAAAATCTTTTTTTTTCATGCCCACTGATGTCATAAAATTGACAATTTCTAATACCAGTTTAAATCAGTTTTACAAGTTGTAGCAAATTAAATGTGCTAATATTTGTAGAAGTCTTTGACAGTGTGTGTATACAACGTGATAAATTATGTCATATATACTACGTCGGAAGGCAAAAATTTGCTTAAAATGAAGACTTAAATCAAACATAACTTTTCATTTACAAAACCATTTTAAATGATACAATGGGCAGTCTATACCGCTTAAAGAGCCCCGCAATTTCCTACAGTCGGTAAATTCCCTACAGTCGGTAAATTCCCTACAGTCGGTAAATTCCCTACAGTCGGTAAATTTCCTACAGTCGGTAAATTTCCTACAGTCGGTAAATTCCCTACAGTCGGTAAATTCCCTACAGTCGGTAAATTCCCTACAGTCGGTAAATTCCCTACAGTCGGTAAATTTCCTACAGTCGGTAAATTCCCTACAGTCGGTAAATTCCCTACAGTCGGTAAATTTCCTACAGTCGGTAAATTCCCTAAAGTAGGTAAATTTCATACAGTCGGTAAAATTCCCTACAGTAGGTAAATTTCATACAGTCGGTAAAATTCCCTAAAGTCGGTAAATTTCCTACAGTCGGTAAAATTCCCTACAGTAGGTAAATTTCCTACAGTCGGTAAAATCCCCTAAAGTCGGTAAATTCCCTACAGACGGTAAATTCCCTAAAGTCGGTAAATTTCATACAGTCGGTAAAATTCCCTAAAGTCGGTAAATTTCCTACAGTCGGTAAAATCCCCTAAAGTAGGTAAATTTCCTACAGTCGGTAAAATCCCCTAAAGTCGGTAAATTCCCTACAGTCGGTAAATTCCCTAAAGTCGGTAAATTTCATACAGTCGGTAAATTCCCTAAAGTCGGTAAATTTCATACAGTCGGTAAATTCCCTAAAGTCGGTAAATTTCATACAGTCGGTAAATTCCCTAAAGTCGGTAAATTTCATATAGTCGGTAAATTCCCTACAGTAGGTAAATTTCATACAGTCGGTAAATTCCCTACAGTAGGTAAATTTCATACAGTAAGTAAATTTCCTACAGTAAGTAAATTTCCTACAGTAAGTAAATTCCCTACAGTAGGTAAATTTCATACAGTCGGTAAATTTCCTAAAGTAGGTAAATTCCCTACAGTCGGTAAATTTCATACAGTCGGTAAATTCCCTACAGTAGGTAAATTTCATACAGTCGGTAAATTCCCTAAAGTAGGTAAATTCCCTACAGTAGGTAAATTTCATACAGTCGGTAAATTTCCTACAGTAGGTAAATTCCCTACAGTAGGTAAATTCCCTACAGTAGGTAAATTTCATACAGTCGGTAAATTCCCTACAGTAGGTAAATTCCCTACAGTAGGTAAATTTCATACAGTCGGTAAAATCCCTAAAGTAGGTAAATTCCATACAGTCGGTAAATTCCCTACAGTAGGTAAATTTCATACAGTCGGTAAATTTCCTAAAGTAGGTAAATTTCATACAGTCGGTAAATTCCCTACAGTAGGTAAATTCCATACAGTCGGTAAATTTCCTAAAGTAGGTAAATTTCATATAGTCGGTAAATTCCCTACAGTAGGTAAATTTCATACAGTCGGTAAATTTCCTAAAGTAGGTAAATTTCATATAGTCGGTAAATTCCCTAAAGTAGGTAAATTTCATATAGTCGGTAAATTCCCTACAGTAGGTAAATTTCATACAGTCGGTAAATTCCCTAAAGTAGGTAAATTTCATATAGTCGGTAAATTCCCTACAGTAGGTAAATTTCCTAAAGTAGGTAAATTTCATACAGTCGGTAAATTCCCTACAGTAGGTAAATTCCATACAGTCGGTAAATTCCCTACAGTAGGTAAATTTCATACAGTCGGTAAATTCCCTACAGTAGGTAAATTTCATACAGTCGGTAAATTTCCTAAAGTAGGTAAATTCCCTACAGTCGGTAAATTTCCTAAAGTAGGTAAATTTCATACAGTCGGTAAATTCCCTAAAGTAGGTAAATTTCATATAGTCGGTAAATTCCCTACAGTAGGTAAATTTCATACAGTCGGTAAATTCCCTAAAGTAGGTAAATTTCATATAGTCGGTAAATTCCCTACAGTAGGTAAATTTCATACAGTCGGTAAATTCCCTAAAGTAGGTAAATTTCATATAGTCGGTAAATTTCCTAAAGTAGGTAAATTTCATATAGTCGGTAAATTCCCTACAGTAGGTAAATTTCATACAGTCGGTAAATTCCCTAAAGTAGGTAAATTCCCTACAGTAAGTAAATTTCCTACAGTAAGTAAATTCCCTACAGTAGGTAAATTTCATACAGTCGGTAAATTTCCTAAAGTAGGTAAATTCCCTACAGTCGGTAAATTTCATACAGTCGGTAAATTTCATACAGTCGGTAAAATTCATACAGTCAGTAAATTCCCTACAGTAGGTAAATTTCATACAGTCGGTAAAATCCCTAAAGTAGGTAAATTCCCTACAGTAGGTAAATTTCATACAGTCGGTAAATTTCCTAAAGTAGGTAAATTCCCTACAGTAGGTAAATTTCATACAGGCGGTAAATTTCCTACAGTAAGTAAATTCCCTACAGTAGGTAAATTTCATACAGTCGGTAAAATCCCTAAAGTAGGTAAATTCCCTACAGTAGGTAAATTTCATACAGTCGGTAAATTCCCTAAAGTAGGTAAATTCCCTACAGTAGGTAAATTTCATACAGTCGGTAAATTTCCTAAAGTAGGTAAATTTCATATAGTCGGTAAATTCCCTAAAGTAGGTAAATTTCCTAAAGTAGGTAAATTTCATACAGTCGGTAAATTCCCTACAGTAGGTAAATTTCATACAGTCGGTAAAATCCCTAAAGTAGGTAAATTCCCTACAGTAGGTAAATTTCATACAGTCGGTAAATTCCCTAAAGTAGGTAAATTTCATACAGTCGGTAAATTCCCTACAGTAGGTAAATTTCATACAGTCGGTAAAATCCCTAAAGTAGGTAAATTCCCTACAGTAGGTAAATTTCATACAGTCGGTAAATTCCCTACAGTAGGTAAATTTCATACAGTCGGTAAATTCCCTAAAGTCGGTAAATTCCCTACAGTCGGTAAATTTCATACAGTCGGTAAAATCCCTAAAGTAGGTAAATTCCCTACAGTAGGTAAATTTCATACAGTCGGTAAATTCCCTAAAGTAGGTAAATTCCCTACAGTAGGTAAATTTCATACAGTCGGTAAATTCCCTAAAGTAGGTAAATTCCCTACAGTAGGTAAATTTCATACAGTCGGTAAATTCCCTAAAGTAGGTAAATTCCCTACAGTAGGTAAATTTCATACAGTCGGTAAATTCCCTAAAGTAGGTAAATTTCCTAAAGTAGGTAAATTTCATATAGTCGGTAAATTCCCTACAGTCGGTAAATTTCCTACAGTAAGTAAATTCCCTACAGTAGGTAAATTTCATACAGTCGGTAAATTCCCTAAAGTCGGTAAATTCCCTACAGTCGGTAAATTTCCTAAAGTAGGTAAATTTCATATAGTCGGTAAATTCCCTACAGTCGGTAAATTTCCTACAGTAAGTAAATTCCCTAAAGTAGGTAAATTTTATACAATCGGTAAATTCCCTAAAGTAGGTAAATTTCATACAGTCGGTAAATTCCCTAAAGTAGGTAAATTTCCTACAGTAAGTAAATTTCATACAGTCGGTAAATTCCCTAAAGTAGGTAAATTCCCTACAGTAGGTAAATTTCATACAGTCGGTAAATTCCCTAAAGTAGGTAAATTCCCTACAGTAGGTAAATTTCATACAGTCGGTAAATTCCCTAAAGTAGGTAAATTTCATATAGTCGGTAAATTCCCTACAGTAGGTAAATTTCATACAGTCGGTAAATTCCCTAAAGTAGGTAAATTCTCTACAGTAAGTAAATTTCCTACAGTAAGTAAATTCCCTACAGTAGGTAAATTTCATACAGTCGGTAAATTTCCTAAAGTAGGTAAATTTCATATAGTCGGTAAATTCCCTACAGTAGGTAAATTTCATACAGTCGGTAAATTTCCTAAAGTAGGTAAATTTCATATAGTCGGTAAATTTCATATAGTCGGTAAATTCCCTACAGTAGGTAAATTTCATACAGTCGGTAAATTCCCTAAAGTAGGTAAATTTCATACAGTCGGTAAAATCCCTACAGTCGGTAAATTCCCTACAGTCGGTAAATTTCATACAGTCGGTAAAATCCCTACAGTCGGTAAATTCCCTAAAGTAGGTAAATTTCATACAGTCGGTAAAATCCCTACAGTCGGTAAATTCCCTACAGTCGGTAAATTCCCTACAGTAGGTAAATTTCATACAGTCGGTAAATTTCCTAAAGTAGGTAAATTTCATATAGTCGGTAAATTCCCTACAGTAGGTAAATTTCATACAGTCGGTAAATTTCCTAAAGTAGGTAAATTTCATATAGTCGGTAAATTTCATATAGTCGGTAAATTCCCTACAGTAGGTAAATTTCATACAGTCGGTAAATTCCCTAAAGTAGGTAAATTTCATATAGTCGGTAAAATTCCTACAGTAGGTAAATTTCCTACAGTCGGTAAATTCCCTAAAGTAGGTAAATTTCATATAGTCGGTAAATTTCCTACAGTAGGTAAATTTCCTACAGTCGGTAAATTCCCTAAAGTAGGTAAATTTCATACAGTCGGTAAATTCCCTAAAGTAGGTAAATTTCATATAGTCGGTAAATTTCATACAGTCGGTAAATTTCCTACAGTCGGTAAATTCCCTAAAGTAGGTAAATTTCATACAGTCGGTAAATTTCCTACAGTAGGTAAATTTCATACAGTCGGTAAATTTCATACAGTCGGTAAATTCCCTACAGTAGGTAAATTTCATACAGTCGGTAAATTTCATACAGTCGGTAAATTTCATATAGTCGGTAAATTCCCTACAGTAGGTAAATTTCATACAGTCGGTAAATTTCATACAGTCGGTAAATTTCATATAGTCGGTAAATTCCCTAAAGTAGGTAAATTTCATACAGTCGGTAAATTTCATACAGTCGGTAAATTCCCTACAGTAGGTAAATTTCATACAGTCGGTAAATTCCCTAAAGTAGGTAAATTTCATATAGTCGGTAAATTCCCTACAGTAGGTAAATTTCATACAGTCGGTAAATTCCCTAAAGTAGGTAAATTCCCTACAGTAGGTAAATTTCCTAAAGTAGGTAAATTTCATATAGTCGGTAAATTCCCTACAGTCGGTAAATTTCCTACAGTAAGTAAATTCCCTACAGTAGGTAAATTTCCTACAGTAGGTAAATTTCCTAAAGTAGGTAAATTTCATATAGTCGGTAAATTCCCTACAGTAGGTAAATTCCCTACAGTCGGTAAATTTCCTACAGTAAGTAAATTCCCTACAGTAGGTAAATTTCCTACAGTCGGTAAATTTCCTAAAGTAGGTAAATTTCATATAGTCGGTAAATTCCCTACAGTCGGTAAATTTCCTACAGTAAGTAAATTCCCTAAAGTAGGTAAATTTTATACAATCGGTAAATTCCCTAAAGTAGGTAAATTTCATACAGTAAGTAAATTCCCTAAAGTAGGTAAATTTCATACAGTCGGTAAATTCCCTAAAGTAGGTAAATTTCCTACAGTAAGTAAATTTCATACAGTCGGTAAATTCCCTAAAGTAGGTAAATTCCCTACAGTAGGTAAATTTCATACAGTCGGTAAATTCCCTAAAGTAGGTAAATTCCCTACAGTAGGTAAATTTCATACAGTCGGTAAATTCCCTAAAGTAGGTAAATTTCATATAGTCGGTAAATTCCCTACAGTAGGTAAATTTCATACAGTCGGTAAATTCCCTAAAGTAGGTAAATTCTCTACAGTAAGTAAATTTCCTACAGTAAGTAAATTCCCTACAGTAGGTAAATTTCATACAGTCGGTAAATTTCCTAAAGTAGGTAAATTTCATATAGTCGGTAAATTCCCTACAGTAGGTAAATTTCATACAGTCGGTAAATTTCCTAAAGTAGGTAAATTTCATATAGTCGGTAAATTTCATATAGTCGGTAAATTCCCTACAGTAGGTAAATTTCATACAGTCGGTAAATTCCCTAAAGTAGGTAAATTTCATATAGTCGGTAAAATTCCTACAGTAGGTAAATTTCCTACAGTCGGTAAATTTCATACAGTAAGTAAATTCCCTAAAGTAGGTAAATTTCATACAGTCGGTAAATTCCCTACAGTAGGTAAATTTCATATAGTCGGTAAATTCCCTACAGTCGGTAAATTCCCTACAGTAGGTAAATTTCATATAGTCGGTAAAATCCCTAAAGTAGGTAAATTCCCTACAGTAGGTAAATTTCATACAGTCGGTAAATTCCCTAAAGTAGGTAAATTTCATACAGTCGGTAAATTCCCTACAGTAGGTAAATTTCATATAGTCGGTAAATTCCCTACAGTCGGTAAATTCCCTACAGTAGGTAAATTTCCTAAAGTAGGTAAATTTCATATAGTCGGTAAATTCCCTACAGTCGGTAAATTTCCTACAGTAAGTAAATTCCCTACAGTAGGTAAATTTCATACAGTCGGTAAATTCCCTAAAGTCGGTAAATTCCCTACAGTCGGTAAATTTCCTAAAGTAGGTAAATTTCATATAGTCGGTAAATTCCCTACAGTCGGTAAATTTCCTACAGTAAGTAAATTCCCTAAAGTAGGTAAATTTCATACAGTCGGTAAATTCCCTAAAGTAGGTAAATTTCATACAGTCGGTAAATTCCCTAAAGTAGGTAAATTTCATACAGTCGGTAAATTTCCTACAGTAAGTAAATTTCATACAGTCGGTAAATTCCCTAAAGTAGGTAAATTCCCTACAGTAGGTAAATTTCATACAGTCGGTAAATTCCCTAAAGTAGGTAAATTCCCTACAGTAGGTAAACTTCATACAGTCGGTAAATTCCCTAAAGTAGGTAAATTTCATATAGTCGGTAAATTCCCTACAGTAGGTAAATTTCATACAGTCGGTAAATTCCCTAAAGTAGGTAAATTCCCTACAGTAAGTAAATTTCCTACAGTAAGTAAATTCCCTACAGTAGGTAAATTTCATACAGTCGGTTAATTTCCTAAAGTAGGTAAATTTCATATAGTCGGTAAATTCCCTACAGTAGGTAAATTTCATACAGTCGGTAAATTCCCTAAAGTAGGTAAATTTCCTACAGTCGGTAAATTCCCTAAAGTAGGTAAATTTCATATAGTCGGTAAATTCCCTACAGTAGGTAAATTTCATACAGTCGGTAAATTTCCTAAAGTAGGTAAATTTCATATAGTCGGTAAATTCCCTACAGTAGGTAAATTTCATACAGTCGGTAAATTCCCTAAAGTAGGTAAATTTCATACAGTCGGTAAATTCCCTAAAGTCGGTAAACTTGGTACATTCCCTAACGTCGGTAAAATTCCATAAAGTCGGTACACTCATTAAAGTCGGCCAATTCCCTTAAGCCGTTAAAGCCCTAAAATCGGTAAATTCTCTTAAGTCGGTAAATTTTTTATTCGAGACTCGAAACTTAACATTACAGATTTTAATGTTATTGTGAAAATGTTATTAGAATAGCAATACTATAAAAAAAAACTGAAATAACAGTTACAAATAACTTTCACAATTACAAACATTTCTTTCGGAAGAACTTACGATACTTATTTAAGATATATTGTGTTACATTTAAAGGCCTAGTTTAAGGAATGCTGGCATGATAATCCCCTGCTGTGCATATCCTGCTAATCGCACTGTTGTCACAATAGGGGCCAATTTTCTTTGTATTGGTTTATTGGCTCAGGGCCATTTAGGGTCCAATTATATAATAAAATATCGAAAACTGCACAGCAGGATACTTAGATTTGAGATCTGATAAGCCAATAAGGCAATATGATTAAGATCAATTAACAGAGGTTGTGTACTAATACACGCTTTGGGGGGGGGGGGTGGAGGGTCGGTCCGCCCGGTTAGCTCAGTCGGTAGAGCGTTGGACTGTTAATCGGACAGCCCGGGTTCGATTCCCGGGCGGACCAGGTCAATTCTGTTGTGATTGGTTATGAAATCCTTTCTACGACCATTCGCACTGTGCCACTGCCCCTGGCATGTACAGAAGTTGTCAGTTCCTTGCAGAAGTGAAGGCACCTAGTACTGGTTCACCGCCCAGGATAGGTGTGCGGTGGTTGAACTGTCACTCTGGGACCCTTCAATGTGCTCACGCCGGGACCCGGAGTATAAACTACTAACACCACCGGGGTGGAGGGTCACTTATAGAAGGATTGAACTAGGCCTTAAAGAATTTACAATTTTCACAATTCTGTCTCTCGAACCCAGACTCAAAAAGCTAATGAAAAGGGACTTTGGTCGTATGTTCAACTTACATCCTTTTTCAAATCAAATAAAGACATCATGAGAAGCACAAACAGGTGTATTCATTAATTCACATTGTCATTAAATAGTCGTAAACAAATAATGCGCGTATATCATTACACAGAAAATATGTTGTCATAATATTCTTTTTACATTATCTACCATCGAGAAAAAGCGTTAACTAATAAGTTACTTACACGAATAATACCACAATAATTGTTTATTTGACAGGACAAGTGTGCATGTATATATTTTGACATGATATTGCAAAAATGCAAATCGCGTGGCGAACGTTTGCATTGGCAATTATACACGTACATGACCTATAAATCACAATGACTGCACAAAGGCAGCGACAATAATTGTTTTAGGACGGTTTTATCATTGATAGTAATTATCTTTGAAGGGAAAAAGTAATATGCATACCTCCTCACAATTAAACGTTTCAATACAATTTTATGAACAATATGACAGAAGTATTTAAATTAAAATGTTACACAATGTCTGACACAGTACACACAGTGTGTGTATACCACGTGACAAATTGCGTCATAAATGCAACATTTTGCTTCGAATGAAGACTTAAAACAAATGTACGCTTACGGAGCCCAGCCAGGTCTTTTACTAAAGATTGATTGAGAGTTTAGTTTCTTTAAACACTTTGACAAAGCTATTCACAATACGACCGTCTGACAGAGCACTGTCAACACATTATTTTGGAAACAGGCTTGTCGAAGTGTTTGATGAAACTAATAACCTTATCAAATTTCGGAAATAAAACAAATGCGGGGCTTTTTGAGCGGCATAGATTGCCCTTTATTTCATTTATAATGGTGTTGTAAAAGAAAAGTTATCATTGTTTTAAGTCTTCATTTTAAGCAAAATATTTCCTTCCGGCGTAGCATATATGACGTAATTTATCACGTGGTATATACATACTAACACAGAAGGCCCTGTTAAAATTCAATGCAATGGAAAGTGCAATGAAAAGCCCGATAATAAAACGCTATATTATTAAACCACTCAAGGATGAAAACCTTACAGACACTCAACCGATTGCAAACATTCAATGCTTATAAAACTTGGTAGACGTTTCATATTACTTTTACGAACATTTCCTTTCCAACTTTCCGAACTTATCTTATTCTGTGTGTTTAGTTACTTTGTTTGGGGTTGAAGTATAAAGAATAGGATTGTTTGGGCAAAATATAGTCATGCGTTTTTAACAATGAGCAAGAAGTAAAAATAAATGTCCACTTGCTTTTAACCGAATATGACATATTTATATCTTTGCGGAAGCGTCCACAAAAGTTACTGAGATTGCACTAACTGCACAAGAGAACCGATACACACCCTGTGTTAACCGTATCACAAATTAAAAGTCAGAATAAGGGTATTTGATTCGGAGAAAAAAACATTTAATTTAACCCAATGGACATAATTCATTTCAGATGAACAACATTGGTATACTCGGAGAGCCGCTGTTCTCTTTTGATCCATACTCCATCCAACCATCAGGGTCGGCGTCGGCATCAGCGGCATCTTCATCGTCGGCATCATCCAGTGCATCATCATCGGGGTCGTCGGGAAATATTAGGACGTTATCCTCTGCCACAACGCGCTTACAAAGGCCACGCACTGGTATGCTTTATTATAAGTCCAGCGTAGTAGATCTTTTATAGTGGAAGAAGGGTACATAAATTTGTTTAAAGCTGCAGTCTCACAGATTGAACGTTTTGAAAGTTTTTTTTTATCTTGGAATGAGCCATTATTTTGTGAAAATGCATGGATGTAGGACTACTGAAAAAATCACGTTGCAGGTTTTCATATTCATGTTCAAAAATATGTTTTATGCAATTTTGTAAGAGAGTTAGTATCGCTTTTAATAATACATTAATTTTCGAGCAGAAATATGAAAACTGC
This sequence comes from Mya arenaria, assembly GCF_026914265.1. Classification (NCBI taxonomy): domain Eukaryota; kingdom Metazoa; phylum Mollusca; class Bivalvia; order Myida; family Myidae; genus Mya; species Mya arenaria. Next base: position 48,137,471 of record NC_069137.1, on the reverse strand, counting down.
GATCCAATTTTTTGTCACTGGTTTTAAGATGTTTACGCAAAATTGGCTCATTCATTTAAGACAGAAAAAAATGAATGAAAATGGTTAAAATGATTAATCTGTGAGAGTGCAGCTTTAACTCTGAATTTTGAAGTACCTTGAGGATTAAATCGCTTAATTTTATTGTATTTACTCCGAAAAAAACCCGCAGGAAATAAGGGTTTGCATTAGAAATAAATCATTAAAAGTGATCCTGATATTGGACATTAATACATATCATTGTACAATTGCTATTAAAACAGTCCATTTTCTGATGCATTAGTAAAACGACTGTGGAGTACAAGTAGGACGTCGCTCGAGGGTTTTCGAGGAAATTGCGCCGTAAACCGAAACAGAATGACAATGTTACGACAATCGATTGACATTCTTCTATTTGACCCGCCTTGACCAGGAAACAGAAATAATAAATTGAGAGCGAACGTGCTGTAACTGCTTAATTATGTCCAGAGTATTTAGAACCTTCATGCTTTGCCAATAAGATTTATTGAACTCATAAAATCTACCTCTTAAGGCAGATGAGGGAAAAGACAGCTGGTATATTGACATACAATAAAGCATAGTAACGTGTCTAGGTTATATCGAATTCAATTATTTTGCATATTATTATCATAGTAAAATAAAACTATAGACACCAGCTGAATAGCCAATACAAGAACAATAACCCGGTAAAAATGCATAACCTTTTAAGCTGCACTCTCACAGATTGACAGATTTAACATGATGTTTGGTCTCAAAATTAGCTTATTTTGGAACCATTTCAGTCACGTAAGAAAACTCACAAAATATTTATTCGGCTAGCGCGCTACATGGAAATCGCTCGCGTGCCCTACTGAGTTCATACAGCATAAAAGACAAAAAGTGTGATCAACGCTTAAAATGAATAGACCTCCATTGTTTAAAAATATGCTAAAACTTTCATATGTTCAAGTAACATATGATTACTTAGTTTAGTAACAAATGATTATTTAGTCTAGTAACAAATGATTACTAAGTCCAGTAACAAATAATAACTTTGTCAACACGTTTTGTTCAAATAACAAATTTCAATTCGGATAAGGTACCAAATACATAATTATGTCGATTTTAGATGCATGGTGACCCCGTAATTTATTGTTTCATTAGAAATAGTTTTTTTTGTAGGGGAATAATATTTATATAAACGAAATACAACGAAAACTATATTGCATGCAAATTTGTTCAGCCGTGATATATTGAAAAAATAGTCATTTTATTTGAAACAAAATCATACACATGCAAACTGCAGTATTTTTTTTTATCGATAATGTATTTTCGGTCATTTATTCACATACAAGTATGTCTGGACCTAAAACTGTTTGTAAACATTAGAACTTGTCTTGAATATCTTTAAATGATTCATCAATATTTTATTTTATATTTTCAGATTCGAGGTTATCGGGCAGGCGACGGGCTTTTATAGCAAATATTGGCGGCCGGAACATCCTCGTGGTTCCTAACGGTCAGCGAGGCCACAGTGCAACCGGACACAACGGCAACAGCGGTCAGATACCGATTCAACGTTCACTTGCAAATCTGGGAATTCAGTTGGTAGGTCAAAGTAGAACGCAACCTGTACTGCAACAACAAAAACCGGTCGCAGCGCCACCCGGTGTGCAATTCCTTGGTAGAGTCCGTTCACCTCTTGTTCATGGCGGAGAAATCTTGCTTCAACAAAGCCAAGGTCAAGTTATACCAGTTCAAAATCAAATACTGGGACATCATGTTCTACAGCCATCCGGAAGCATTATATTAGGTTCGCAAGGTCAGGGCCACATTTTGGGTACGCATCAGGTAGTAAACCCACAGGGAAACGGAGTTATAGTGATCGATCGCATTACCGGAAATGCACATGCTTCCGGTATACAAACCGGACCAGTTTCCGCTACCTTACCTGCATCGCCGGGGACGGCGGCGGCTCCACCACCACCACCACCAAGTATAATACCCATTCCGAATACAAGCAACTTGAAACTTGTCGGACTCAATTTTAGAGGGGAGATAATTATTGAAGGTCCGTACGGTACTATAACTATAGGGCCGGAAATCCTAGATGGCATACGAATGAAAAGAGCGTTTCCAGCAAATGCAGACTTTGAAGAGCTTGAAGCAGAAATGTTAAGGAGGAGTAAAGCAAATGCTAATCAAATAACCATAACCGATCCTGCAATGGGATCTATTGTTGTTAATAGAAAAACAGGAAGTGGCCTTAAGCAGGCTGGTCCATCCGCCTCCTCCTCGGCTGGTGCAGCTGCTGTCGCTTCATCCTCAGCGTCGGCGTCTGCATCGGCGGGTGCATCATCGTCCGCTGCCGCGTCGGCCTCAGCAGCATCGACGGAGTCGGGAGCTGCTTCTGGCGCTAGTGCGCAAACCGGAAGTGCAACGATAACACTAGGAAATGGTGTTTCAATCAATAATGGCGTTATTACTATTGACAATACTGGTGGCAAGACACAGACAGTTTCTTTGGGTGGTGGCCCAAATGGCCAAATGCAAGTTGCGGACGGCGGAAATGGGCTGAAGGTGGCCGGCAACGCGACGTTCATCGTCAGTGGATAGGAAACACTGTATTGAACATGATTATATGTTTGTATTTATTTATAGAAATTTATACAAGTTTTGTAATTTTGTTTTTCGGGAATTGTGCTTTTGTCAATAAGGTGAATATCGGACTGTTTAACGATGATTTCGGGATTTGTACTTTTGTCAATAAGGTGAATATCGGATTGTTTAACGATAATTGCGGAACGGGTATATGAAGTGATAACAGGACGATAGTTTAAAAACACGAGCAAGTCAGGTAGATAAGAAATTCGTAGAAATTGCGAAGGCAGCCAGTAAATTGGTTATATAAAAGAAGTATTTCTGCACGATTTGCCAAATTATCTAAACAGATATCTTATTTGAATTATTTGCACAAAAAGCGGTTGTTAAACCATTTGTCATGTACAAATGAAAACCTGCAATACAAATAAAACAAAACGAAAAATGAAATAATAGTTACATAATATTCAAAAAAATAATATTTGAACAATGCAAACCGGATTTATCAATTTCATTTTTGTTTAATATGATGCGTCAAGTTTGTCGCGAAAAGAAACCACAAAAGCACACAAATGCATTTCGTTATATAGGGTAACATTTAAATGTTAAGAGCATATTTCTACAGATCAGGTTGTATCGAAAAAAGAGGAACGTTCAATATGTAATACCGCTTAGATTAGTATATTTCATAAGTTGTATTAAAAGTTTCAACCCTACGATATTCCGGCTTTATTAATTTGGGCATGTAAACTAGCACCAGTCGGTTATTTAAAATCATTTCCGGTGAGGTATTTCGGATGCCTTTTATTGAACTGAAATACCATTGTGGCATTTTGTGTTGCATTTTTGTGCATAATGGGTACTAGTTTAAATGTCCTATTTATGAAGTACTGTTGCACGATGACATGTTTTCAAGCGATTTCTAAACCAATGTTATTGGACGCTAAGGAAATGTCTTTTTGCACGAAATAACAAATATCATTACTGGAAAAATTGATGTAGATACCATCACATATATGACGCCCCTCGTACATGTACATCAATAATTGCTTGGTCTTACTTGGCAAATCAATTTGTTATAATAACACTGACAGATATATCTGTATTCTGGGATAATTATTACGTACATCTTAGCTTGACAATTAGAGAGGTTGAAAACACTACTTGTAAGAGGAAGTTGTACGTGTGTATTGCGTTTTGTGTACTACGTCATCCAAACCTGTGTTTATTGTATTACTTTTTGCGCACTGCGCTACACAGGCTTGTATACATTGTATGTTTTGTGCAGTACGTCATCCAGACCTGTGTACATTGTATTACCTTTCGTGCACTATGTCATCTAGGTACACATGTTTAAAATGCCACCTTTAAAACACTAAGAAAGTGAATTACGCCAGTATCAGTGAACAAACAAGTACACGTACAAGTTTAAAGATTCATTGTATATTTCGCAAATGACTTTTAAATTAAACTGCAGCTTTTACTCTTTATGGATGAATGCACTTTTTGTGTGAACATTACAAAGTTTTGAAATAAATTAAAGTATACAGCTTTACGTTTTTTGTTCGTTTAACTCGTTTCATAATTTTATTTTTTTTAACCCGATCGAATTCCTTTTCAAGACAAATTGTTTTATTTCAATCCCTTAAGTATTTTTTCAAGATATGCCCCGGGCAAGAATCCAATTCCGAAAATACCAGGTTAACGGGAAGATTACTTAAGAATTATGTAGGGCAGGATAATAGTTTAGGGACTGCACTTTATCTCTTCGCAATCTATTTATATTTCAATATTCTTTTAAATCCCTTAAAGGCATAGTTTAAGCCTTCTTTAAGTGAACCCCCCAATCTAAATCAGTACACAACCTCTGTGTATTGATCTTAATTTAAATGCCTTGTGCCCTCTTATCAGATCTCTGATCTGAGCCTGCTGTGCAGTTTGGGATGTTTTCTGATAGAAATGTACCCTAACTGGCCCTGAGCCAATGAGCAAATACATAGGAAATTGCCGCCTATTGTGATGCACAGCAGGGGATAATCATGCCAAACATTTCTTAAACTAGGCCTTTAAATACTTCCAATATATGACCATAACAAAATGGGTAAGGGAAGATAACTTAATAAATATCTATGATAAGAGTATGATGGTTGAGCACTCTATTCATATCATTGCCATCCATGATCTATATACCAAGTTTTATTTCAATCCCATCAGCTGCGTTGAAGTTGTTTTCATACAAGGAGTGACGGACAGACGGACGGAACAATCACAAACAATCAAACACAGCACAATTTAAGATATTTCATTATACAGAAACAAGAAATATACAGTGCAGTTCACTCAAAATCTAATGGTAATACTGAACTCTAACTTATGACACTGAATCAATTATCTTGATATGTGAAGGTTTTGAAAGTGAGTGATTTGAAGTTTATTTTTTAAACACGACCTATCGACATTCGGTTGTTATAAAATTTACATTTTCTTATTTTAAGAATGGCTTGTGTGATATTGGTCACTTGCTTTGATGCTCTTAAATATGACACATAAAGTGAACTTCTAGAATTGGTATCTAGCACGACTTTCACTTTTGAATGTCCAATGTCCAATGTCGTGCCAGCACAATATTCGATTTTGAATGTCCAATGTCCAATGTCGTACTAGCACGACTTTCACTTTTGAATGTCCAATGTCCAATGTCGTGCCAGCACAACATTCGATTTTGAATGTCCAATGTCCAATGTCGTACTAGCACGACTTTCACTTTTGAATGTCCAATGTCCAATGTCGTGCCAGCACAACATTCGATTTTGAATGTCCAATGTCCAATGTCGTGCTAGCACGACTTTCACTTTTGAATGTCCAATGTCCAATGTCGCGCCAGCACAACATTCGATTTTGAATGTCCAATGTCCAATGTCGTGCCAGCACAACATTCGATTTTGAATGTCCAATGTCCAATGTCGTATGTTTAGCTAACTTCACACAGCTTTTTAAATTATACATTCTTTTACAATTACTTTTCTAAGACGAACGAAATAAAGTTGATATTTTATAAGTCAATAGAAGTATGTTTCTGAGTCTACACTCGGACTTGAGCATGTTCGTAATCATGGCCAATTGTGCAGTGGCGTAGCTAGCCCTCTTTTCACATAGATTCGTAATTGTGCCGTGAGGGGGGGGGGGGGGGGCTGCCCTCCTCAGAAAGTTTTAAAAACCATGGTGCAATCTGTTGCATTCTGTGCTTTATTTCATACTGGATAATGGACAGTTTTAGAATTACGTAGTCAAGTACGCATTCTGCAACTTAGGCAACATTGGCTGATTTTTTTATTAAAATATTTGTTGTCAGAATCTTTGTTGGATTCAGGCGTATTGAGATCCCGACAAATAATGTATTATCCAAATAATGTATTATCCAAATTATGTATTATCCAAATAATGTATTATTCAAATAATGTATTATCCAAATAATGTATTAAATAATGTATTATCCAAATAACATACTGATAAAAAATGAGCTCGAATCCTTTTACAGATGTAGATGGATGTGAAAGTCAAGAACGTCCCATGTAGTCGTGTCTCAGTCGATCGTCAGTCAAAGTCTGTCTATTTCCTGTTAGCTGATTCCCGACATAAGCTTTTATTAGACTGGTTTATTAAAATAGATGATAACAGATAAAGTGACTGGTTCCCAGATCACTACACACCTCCCCATTATATTTTCCAAGATGTTTCAATATCCATAGAAATATTAAAATAGTAAATCAGTCTTTATATCATTATAGCAAAACCAAAAAAAACACCCAAACAATTTGGGAACTACAATTTGTAAGTACTCGCATATAGGCAGCTACGCGCCTGTTGTGTACATTTTATTACCACGCCGCAATCAATCAATCGTAATCAAGTACGACAAGCTCAATCGGTCAAATGAACAGCTTTGACCAGATTTTTATTTTGCTTATAATATAAAAATATAACCATCATTAATGTTTAATGCACTTATGGAATTATCTTGTAACATAACTTGTTTATATTTGTTTTCAATAACTTTTGATGTTATATAGTAACATGAGTTGAGATCGAGTTTGAGATTTGAAATATTTTCGTGATATTGGGGCCTGGAAGTCAGTGGACTAGAAGAACTATGTGAAAATAGTGACGCTGTCAGACTAGGAACCCGTACATCTGACCTCCCAATCGACATAGATTACCGAAAAAGAACACTAATCTCTTTAGTATTTTGTTTCAATGACGTTTTTGAAACATTGTTTGAAAATAATAAGATGACTCCATGCATATATGACCTGGGAGTGATACCTAGATCCTTAAGGTGCCCGGTGTAAAGCACAGAAACACGGGAAACATTCTAACTGGGGTTTAACAAGCCTTCCCATGTCACCTGGGTGCGATACCTTGTTCCTTAAGGTGCCCGGTATAAACCCCAGATACACGGGAAACATTTTTCCTGGGTTTAAACAAGAGGCCATAACACATGGGTGTGATACCTAGTTCCTTAAGGTGCCCGGTATAAAGCCCATATACACGAGAAACATTTTTCCTGGGGTTACACAAGCGGCCATATCACCTAGGTGCGATACCTAGTTCCTTAAGGTGCCCGGTATAAACCCCAGATACACGAGACACATTCTTCCTGGGTTTTAACAAGCTTACCCATGTCACCTGGGCGCGATACCTAGTTCCTTAAGATGCCCGGTGTAAACCCCAGATACATGAGAAACATTCTTCCTGGGTTTTAACAAGCTTACCCATGTCACCTGGGCGCGATACCTAGTTACTTAAGATGCCCGGTGTAAACCCCAGATACATGAGAAACATTCTTCCTGGGTTTTAACAAGCTTACCCATGTCACCTGGGCGCGATACCTAGTTCCTTAAGGTGCCCGGTGTAAACCCCATATACACCGGGAACTTTTTTTACAAGTGGCATATTGTGGTGTTCATGAGGTAAAATATATTACACTTAATTATAATAATTGTTCTTTTTATAATATGCATTTAAATGATTGTGAAATATACAGTATATAATAAGTTTCTTGAAAAGTGTTCCAAATTGTATGCGAACGCAATGTCAGTTGGAAATGAGGTCGCTGAAATTGTGTCCCAGCCCTGTGCGCACTCACGTTTGATTAAAGGAATGAATTGTGGGGTTGATGGCATTATCGGGGTATGAACGCAATTCGGCTGGTCAAAGTGTGTGGCGTCCGAAGGACTCCACGCGTACTTTGACCAGCCCAATTGCGTTCATATCTTTATAATCCGTTCTTACCCATTCTGTAAATAGAACGACCCAACTTTTACCGGAAACATTTTTTTCAAATGACGTAACAATAACGCGGGAAAGGATCAACCACTTGAAATCACTTTCAAACGTAAATTGAAACAATTATGGCAACAATACATTTAAAATATAATAAATTAACACTTTCTAAAATGTTGATTTACATTTTATGAGACCTTCTGACACAATACAAACAAAAACAAGTTTAATAGTTTGCATGTATATTGTTATGCGTTGAATTGCGATCCGAACATATCCGAAGATGTGGTTTTGGGAATGAGAACAGACTCAAATTTAAAACAACGAAAACTGTGAAATATCATTTTTATTTCATTGATAAATCTATATAAACCAACAGAAAGCATTAAGACAAATGAATTCCAATGATTTTTGCTGTGAAGAATTACACGCGATTTAAACATATCGTTACAGCTAACTAAATATATAATCAGCAAAAGGTGATGCATAAAAAATAATAGTATAAATATGTAAAAACTTACAACACCCAAGAAAAACGTTAAATATTGCACTTTTTTATATTGATCATATGCTTTGAACGAGTCATGGATTATGAGAACAAGTAATTAACTAGTTACATTTTCTATACATAAAAGTAAAACATATCACAATATCAGTTAATCTTGCCTTTTTAAACTAACATAGTCCATTTCGTGCTATCCTGAGAGTTATTAAAGCTGCGTTCTCACAGATTGAACGTTTTGACAACTTTTTTTATGTTTTGTCTTGCATCGAGCCAATTTATGCGAAAATGCATGTAAACCAGTGATGTAAGACTGCTGACAAAATGCAGATTTTCATATTTAAGTTAAAAAAAATGATGTTTTATGCATTTTTCTTAAACCGTTAGTAACGCTTGTAGCCACGAAATATTATTGTTCGAACGGAAATATGAAAATCTGCGATCTGATCTCTTGTCAGCAGTCTTATATTTGCTGATATGTACGCAAAAACTGGCCCATTCCAAGACAAATAATTAAAAAAATGTCAAAACGGTAAATCTGTAAGAGTGCAGCATTAAGCCATAAATCAGAAGACTCGATGAATATTGAAATGAATCTGATAATACAACCATACATTTCATCAAACAAATCGAACATTGCTACGACGAAAATGACTTTTTTATTTGTCCGAATATTTACACATTGTCCGAAATTATGAACTTAAATAATGTTATAAACAAAAGGATTTGAAGCTTATTCCTGGTTTGAGTTCAATTTGCATCCAAGAAAAGACTGAGGTTTATTTTAATGGCATAATGTAAAAGTATTGTACGAGTTATTTATGGCAGTAATAGTGCTTATATTTAACTATGTTAGTGTTTTAAAATTAATTATAACACTGACAATAAAAAATAAAATATTTCACGTTTAAACAATTTTCATAAATAATTGTTCTTTGCTTCAGAAAACTATCTACATTTGTTTCATCCCTGCTCAGCTCCTGAACTTAACAATTCTGGTACCTCCTTCGTCTATTTGGAATTTAGAAATGGTTATTTACAAAACAAAATAATGCATCCCAGTATCAAATCAGTATATACAAGTCCATTAACTTAATAGAGATCATGCAGTCAGCATTCATACGACAAATATCGTTAGATCAAAATATCAGGTAATATTTATGGTGACACAATTTATATTTAATATATTTATATTTAAACAGATATTTTTTTCTAAAGTATATACGCTTTGCCTAAAATAACCAACAACTGCTTTATTTTTAGAATACAACTACTGAATATATTAAATCGAAAAAGCGATCGTACCATACGTGTTTTAACAAGATGGCCCAATTTCCCCTAATATATAAGCATTTTCCATAGTTTCCAAGATGGCCCAATTTCCCCTAATATATAAGCATTTTCCATAGTTTCCAAGATGGCCCAATTTTCCCTAATATATAAGCATTTTCCATAGTTTCCAAGATGGCCCAATTTTCCCTAATATATAAGCATTTTCCATAGTTTCCAAGATGGCCCAATTTCCCCTAATATATAAGCATTTTCCATAGTTTCCAAGATGGCCCAATTTTCCCTAATATATAAGCATTTTCCATAGTTTCCAAGATGGCCCAATTTTCCCTAATATATAAGCATTTTCCATAGTTTCCAAGATGGCCCAATTTCCCCTAATATATAAGCATTTTCCATAGTTTCCAAGATGGCCCAATTTCCCCTAATATATAAGCATTTTCCATAGTTTCCAAGATGGCCCATTTTCCCTAATGTATAAACATTTCCGTAGTTTCAACGATGGCCCAATTTTCCCTAATATATAAGCATTTTCCATAGTTTCCAAGATGGCCCAATTTTCCCTAATATATAAGCATTTTCCATAGTTTCCAAGATGGCCCAATTTCCCCTAATATATAAGCATTTTCCATAGTTTCCAAGATGGCCCAATTTCCCCTAATATATAAGCATTTTCCATAGTTTCCAAGATGGCCCAATTTCCCCTAATATATAAGCATTTTCCATAGTTTCCAAGATGGCCCAATTTCCCCTAATATATAAGCATTTTCCATAGTTTCCAAGATGGCCCAATTTTCCCTAATATATAAGCATTTTCCATAGTTTCCAAGATGGCCCAATTTTCCCTAATATATAAGCATTTTCCATAGTTTCCAAGATGGCCCAATTTTCCCTAATATATAAGCATTTTCCATAGTTTCCAAGATGGCCCAATTTTCCCTAATATATAAGCATTTTCCATAGTTTCCAAGATGGCCCAATTTCCCCTAATATATAAGCATTTTCCATAGTTTCCAAGATGGCCCAATTTCCCCTAATATATAAGCATTTTCCATAGTTTCCAAGATGGCCCAATTTTCCCTAATATATAAGCATTTTCCATAGTTTCCAAGATGGCCCAATTTCCCCTAATATATAAGCATTTTCCATAGTTTCCAAGATGGCCCAATTTCCCCTAATATATAAGCATTTTCCATAGTTTCCAAGATGGCCCATTTTCCCTAATGTATAAACATTTCCGTAGTTTCAACGATGGCCCAATTTTCCCTAATATATAAGCATTTTCCATAGTTTCCAAGATGGCCCAATTTTCCCTAATATATAAGCATTTTCCATAGTTTCCAAGATGGCCCAATTTCCCCTAATATATAAGCATTTTCCATAGTTTCCAAGATGGCCCAATTTCCCCTAATATATAAGCATTTTCCATAGTTTCCAAGATGGCCCAATTTTCCCTAATATATAAGCATTTTCCATAGTTTCCAAGATGGCCCAATTTTCCCTAATATATAAGCATTTTCCATAGTTTCCAAGATGGCCCAATTTTCCCTAATATATAAGCATTTTCCATAGTTTCCAAGATGGCCCAATTTTCCCTAATATATAAGCATTTTCCATAGTTTCCAAGATGGCCCAATTTTCCCTAATATATAAGCATTTTCCATAGTTTCCAAGATGGCCCAATTTCCCCTAATATATAAGCATTTTCCATAGTTTCCAAGATGGCCCAATTTCCCCTAATATATAAGCATTTTCCATAGTTTCCAAGATGGCCCAATTTCCCCTAATATATAAGCATTTTCCATAGTTTCCAAGATGGCCCAATTTCCCCTAATATATAAGCATTTTCCATTGTTTCCAAGATGGCCCAATTTCCCCTAATATATAAGCATTTTCCATAGTTTCCAAGATGGCCCAATTTTCCCTAATGTATAAACATTTCCGTAGTTTCAACGATGGCACCATTTTCGATAGTATATAAACATGTTTTATGATTTCTAAGATGGCACCATTCTCCTGGTAAATAAACATTTTCCATGGTTTTAAGATGGCACCATTTTCCACAGTTACTGTAAATAAACATTTTCAATAGTAACTAAGTTGACCAGATTTTTTTATAAATTCTAAGATGGCCCAATTTTTCCCTAGCATATATACATTTTCCATAGTTTCTAATATGGCAATATTTTCCAAAGTGTATACACTTTTTTCATAGTTTTTAAGATGGTACCATTTTCCCTTGTATGTAAACATTTTTCATAGTAGCTTAGATGGCACCATATTCCCTAACATACAAACATTTTCCATAGTTTCTAAGATGTCACCATTTTCCCTTGTATGTAAACATTTTCCTTTGTTTCTTAGATGGCATCATATCACCTAATATATAAACCTTTTTCGTAGTATCTACGATGGCATTATATTACCTAATATATAAACATTTTCCATAGTTTCTAATATGGCACCATTTTCCATAGTTTCTAATATGGCACAAGTTTCCATAGTTTATAAACATTCTCCATAATTTCTACGATGACACCATTTTCCGTAGTTTATAAACATTTGCCATAATTTCTTAGATGGCATCATATTACCTAATATATAAACATTTTCCATAGTTTCTATATGGCACCATTTTCCATAGTTTATAAACATTTTCCATAATTTCTTAGATGGCATCATTTTACCTAATATATAAACATTTTCCATAGTTTCTATATGGCACCATTTTCCAAAATTTATAAATATTTTCCATAATTTCTTAGATGGCATCATATTACCTAATATATAAACATTTTCCATAGTTTATAAACACCCTCCATAGTTTCTAAGATGGCACCGTTTTTCCTAGTATATAAACATTTGCCATAGTTTCTAAGATGGCCCAATTTTCCCTAATATATAAACATTTTCCATAGTTTCTAAGATGGCACCATTTTCCATAAATTATAAACACTCTCCATAGTTTCTAAGATGACACCGTTTTCCCTAGTATAAAACATTTTCCATAGTTTCTAAGATGGCCCAATTTCCCCTAACATATAAACATTTCTCCTAGTTTCTAAGACGGCACCATTTTCCATAGTATATAAGCATTTTCCATAGTTTCTAAGATGGCAATAGTTTCCATGGTATAAACAAAATGTCCATAGTTTCTAAGATGGCAATATTTTCCATAGTATAAACACATTTTCCGCAGTTTCTAAGATTGCGCCATTTCTCCTAGTGTATAAACATTTTCCATAGTTTTTTTTAAGATTGCACCATTCCATAGTAATAAACATTACCATAGTTTGAAGATGGCACCAATTTTCATTGTATATACAAATGTTCCATAGATTCTTAGATGAACCCATTTTCCATAGTTTCTTAGATGCTCCCATTTTCCATAGTATCTAAGATGCCCACTGTCCATAGTTTCCATGTCTACACCACTTCTACAGGGTCAGCGTCTGCCGCCAACAGGGCGGTCCTCTCCTCTCCGCGGTTTTCTCTTCTCCGCGTTGACCGACCTATCCGCGTATAAGCCATCTGTTTTGCGCGTTTCATCGCGTATTTGGCTTCCAAATCTAGTTTCATTTCTTGATCGGAGACCTTCATGTCACTGAAAAGTTTGATACTTCGATTACAATTGTTTTAACATGACCAAAAATAGTTAGAAACAGGGTGCGTTTTATTTAAAGTATTCCACAGATCTAATGTATTTCTGTATGTTCTTAAGTAAACACAATTGCTTATAATTAAAGAATATTTCAAAATAACTTGCAATAAGGTATTTAATTAAGAATTGATCGCATTTTTTCTTGTGTTTATGCTGTAAGAACGCAGTACGGCACGTGAGCAAACTCCAAGAAGCGCGCTTGGTTATTTGCTCGTTTGCCCTACTGCATACACGCAAGAAAAAAATGCGATCGACACGTATAATGACATTTTAAAAGAAATATTCATTGTGATTAAACATTAGCAGTTTCTTCTGCAATTGAATATTTAATTTTAAATAAGTGTAACAGACACGATACGTTTGTATTAAAGAAAAGCTAATTTTTTAACGTCGTATATCATTGGTTGAATGACGTCACGCTTATCTAATTGGAACGCAATATTGAAATAAACAATGACGTCATAATACCTTGCGTGTTATACAATGTAAACGTCAAGTTTAATATACACAAAAGACTAGGCTCGTTTGATGTGTTATATTGAACAAAGCAAATAATGCGACAATATTTCGCCGTTGTGAAAATCACAAGGCGCACTCAGTTTATGACGTAAGCGGTCCATATAATATTTTTGGCGATGTCCGGATCGGCCAAAAATATGATTTGGACCGCTGACGTCATCCCCCGAAGGTGAATGGACCTCGGCTAATATGTACTGTAAGGAAACTAACATTCTCCCACCTCAGATAAGTAGATCCAAAACATTAACCATGCTATATTTTTTTTGTCTTGCCCACGGCCAAAGATAAAACAAGTAGTCGTATGGGACTCCTTAAAAATGGTCATCACATTGTAATTACCTCCCTCATAGAAGCTTTGTCTTGTGGCAATATTTAGAATGCTATTTAATTATTTCTCGCTTCAAATATCACCATAAAAAGTGTTCACACACCTTTCACGAAATAATTCTTCACTCTCCTCAGAACTACTTTAAGACCGACTTGACTATTACCACAATCTGAATCACAGCGCGCATATCCATGACAACCACGAATAACAACATATTCTTACGCATTTTTTCTCACTACGCACAAAAGAGTTCCAGCAAAAAATACATTTTTTCTTAATTTTGTTTAACTGAGGTGGGAGGAAAAGCACCTACCATAGCCGCTCGTGTAAGATAGGTTCATCCCCACCCTCACGCAGGGTTGGGATGAACCTATCTCACACTCTCGGCCATGGAAGATACTTATACTCTTACTATCGAATCCTACCTTTCATTGAATGCCCAGGCCGTGTTGTATTTATCGCTTACGCTGTAAGGCGCCCGACCAAGGAAATGTGTCAGTGTGCCTATACGATGCAGTATCATTGCCAGGAACTGTATTACGAGTACGAATGAAAACAAAACCAAAACCACCAAACCTGCAAAAAAGCAAGTTTAAGAGTAAAAAGAGCACGTTATTGCTTGATGACAACGCTCGTAGAAAACGGGGCATAACTCAACCGCTCTTAAAACGAGAGTTATGAACCATGCAACAAATTTCGATAGTGTATGTCATTAAGCTAGTTACCTGGGGCCGTATTCAATAAGCATCTAGGTGAATATTTTCAACTTAGTGAGAATTTCGTAATTTTTGACAACGATTATTTTAAATACCCTCCTCTTTTTATCAGATTTATTCATATGCATATATTTTGCAGACCATTTTCTTGCTTTTTTCATATTTTTGGTGTACATACATTGTTCGTTTTCTTTAAATTCAAATTAGAAAAAGGCTTTTATTCACTAAATTAAAATTGTTACTAAGATACTTATTAAATACGGCCCAAGGCATGAAAAAACATAACCACGTAAAGGAAGAAGAAGAACATTAACAGCCCTACATTCAATATATCAAGGGTGCTACGTTTAATTAAAAACCAAAGCTAAATACTTTCAGAGTCGAAACCTTACTCACCAACAGGGCTACTCCCCGCCATACTGAACAGCTCCTGTTGGTTTTGAAACCTAATTGTCGAACAAGGTACCTCCCCGACACAGTGAGTAACTCCCCTTGGTTTTGAAACCTTTCTCACCGAAAAGGTTTCTTCCCGCCACACTGAGTAGCTCTCCTTGGTTTTAAACAGGGTTACTCCCCGCCTAACTGAGTAGCTCCCCTTAGTTTTGAACCCTTACTCACCAACCGGTTACTCCCCGCCACACCGAGTAGCTCCCCTTAGTTTTGAACCCTTACTCCCCAACCGGTTACTCCCCACCACACAGAGTAGCTCCCCTTAGTTTTGAACCCTTACTCACCAACCGGTTACTCCCCGCCACACCGAGTAGCTCCCCTTAGTTTTGAACCCTTACTCCCCAACCGGTTACTCCCCACCACACTGAGTAGCTCTGCTTAGTTTTGGACCCTTACTCCCCAACCGGTTACTCCCCGCCACACCGAGTAGCTCCCCTTAGTTTTGAACCCTTACTCCCCAACCGGTTACTCCCCACCACACCGAGTAGCTCCCCTTAGTTTTGAACCCTTACTCCCCAACCGGTTACTCCCCACCATACTGAGTAACTCCCCATGGTTTTTAATCCTTACTTACCGACAGGATTACTCCCCGCCACACTGAGTAACTCCCCATGTTTTTTAATCCTTACTTACCGACAGGATTACTCCCCGCCACACTGAGTAACTCCCCATGGTTTTTAATCCTTACTTACCGACAGGATTACTCCCCGCCACACTGAGTAACTCCCCATGTTTTTTAATCCTTACTTACCGACAGGATTACTCCCCGCCACACTGAGTAGCTCCCCATGGTTTTTAATCCTTACTTACCGACAGGATTACTCCCCGCCACACTGAGTAGCTCCCCTTGGTTTGCTAACGTGTAGATTAGGACCATCCAGAGAGCGTTCGAGACAGCAAACACCATCAACCAAGCGTTACGTAGGTCACCCAGCTTCGCTGTTAACAGAAATGATAGAGAAGTTGCACTATTCGTACTTGTACGTGTATGTGCGTACTACGTTTTGGTGCACTACGTCATCAGGTTTCGTGTACATTGTACAAGTTCAATATGGAATATACACAGCCAAGTGGGAAATGATTGCCGCGAGTAGCTGGGACCATCCAAGAACAGATAAAACAGTAATTTTGCAAACAACGTTTATACTCAACTTCAAATTGTGCGTGTACGTGTAACTACAGTACAAGCACACGTACGTCGTATTTCGCAACCTTGTTATTATCCTTAATATGTCATTTTTAAAAAAAATGAACATGTTGTGAAACAAACGTATATTATAATAGTTATCCCAGAATAAAAGCCAGTTTACGAAACATTGGATTCCATAAGGGTTTCGAAATGTGTAAATGTATTGTTTTCAATGACTATACCAAGAACGTAGCACCCACTATTTATTGATAAAAACAATCTAATAATATCATGCAAATTTATATAACGTGTGTTTGTTGTCTCTTTGATTTGAGTGTGCTAAAGTAGCAAAGGACAAATTAATGTTCTGGTTACTGGGATCGCCCATGCAGTTTGTTAAAATTGACTATGTTAAATAGAAAAATAAAACACTGCTATTGTTCGTTGTTGTTTCATCTTTAAAAAGGCACACATTAACGACCAAAATATTTTGTTTTTATTCTTCAATTTATTTTTAATGCCCGATTAAAACACGTGTTAGTGACTGAAGCTGCAATTAGGCTTCTCCGGAGACTCTATTTGACTGTAGAATATTTACTTTTGCAAAGTCATTTGAAAATCCACGAGGGTCGAATATAACCTCCCGGCTAAAATTTCACTACCATAAACTCTTTGATAATAACATCATAAACTGTCGTCATCATTTCAACATTTCTAAAAGATACGCTTGTACGTGTAATGACGTGGCGTCTGCATAGAATACCACGGCCATATTGAAACAAAGTACAATACTTTGCCAAACCTGGTATGTTTTGACTACAGATTTATAAATTGCATATAAAAGGAACAGCGTGAAAGAGTTTTTGGCATCAAATCATAGATATTTTTCACGAAAAAAGTGTTTTAAAAGTATCAATGACCTTGAATACACCTTACACCATGGGGTCGACATTCTATTTGCGTAACCTCACGCTGTGACGTCATATTGTTTGTTTACGTCATATTTACTATGAGACTCAATTCTGCTTGTCGTTGTCCAAGGTACACATACTATCTATGGGTGTGGGGGAGGGGAGTTTCAATAAAGGTGTGGGGGAGGGGAGTTTCAATAAAGGTGTGGGGGAGGGGAGTTTCAATAAAGGATTTTAGTCGTAAACATGGCAATATAACGACTTTTATTTCAATGTTTGATATGTCCTTTATATAATACAACGACTTTTATTTATTGTTTGTTATGTCCTTTATATAATACAACGACTTTTATTTATTGTTTGATATGTCCTTTATATAATACAACGACTTTTATTTATTGTTTGATATGTCCTTTATATAATACAACGACTTTTATTTCATGTTTGACGTGTCCTTTATATAATACAACGACTTTTATTTCATGTTTGATATGTCCTTTATATGATACAACGACTTTTATTTCATGTTTGACGTGTCCTTTATATAATACAACGACTTTTATTTCATGTTTGACATGTCCTTTATATGATACAACGACTTTTATTTCATGTTTGACATGTCCTTTATATAATACATTAAGACGAAACATGTTTCCTCCTTATTGACTAAATCATTTAGAAACTGTACATTTATTCACCAGAATTATGTCTGTTTAAAATGATAGAGAGATTTTCATTGTAGCGAAATTTGTATATGAATGTAGCAAAGTACGGGAAGAGATCATGAAGAGGTTGATTTCCTAAAATTGTACTTGTCTCATGACAATATATTAAACGCTTCAATAATATCACACTACTAGTTTACTCTTGAAATTACATTGCTAGTGTTGTAATTTCCTTTGTGATATGATTTGCTGTCATCATGGATAAACATGTTATAATTATGTATATATAAAACAAATTTGTCTGTATTTAGGGCTGACGGCCTTTTATTACAATTAGACATTTGTATTCGTATTTCGAATGATGGCTAAATTTCTCAAGACTCGTCCCAACCCGTGTAATAAATGGATCTAGGGTAAACTGCATATTTACCTTTAAGATCCTCTTCCAATCCATATGCGGTGGACTGGGGAAGAAGACAGATGTTCCTCAGATTGTCCCAAAAGTCATATTCATCTCTGTTAATAGATCTGAGCTTGTGAATGGTCGGTTTGCTCAACCTTTCGCGAACATCGATTATTTTTCGTTCGGCTGTAATGTAAAAACATACATTTTAGGAATGCGAATAACAAAAAATGCGAATTTGGGATGCCCTGCGTGTTAATTCTCTACTTACTTGCCCTTGTTTTATGGCCCAGGCTGGTAAGAACGATGCAGCTAATCGGATTACATGTTATTTATAACTGGCCAATGGAGGGGATGAAGTCAATAATGTATGACCATACGATTGAGTTTAGTTGAATATTGAATACCTCAACTGATGTGTTAATTCCAAGCTTACTTGCCCCTGTTTTAGGGCTCAGATGCCACAACTGAAAGCCATTTTTCCTGTGTAGTATTTAATAACAAATTACCATTAAGGGCTGTGATCAATGTAAAAGGATTGCTTGGAGCGGTTATACATTGACTGTTCAAAACTCATTGACCCGAGATCAGATTAGTTAGAAGAAGATTTTTTTTCAAGGAAATATAAAACACAATATATTTGAAACCTGAAGTATTAAGTGTGAGCTGAATTATCAGGCATTTTAATTAGTATTTGCTATTTTTCTATTGGATAAAATATTATGCATGACGGGCCGCATAAGAAAGCTGATTTTGAAATGTATTTTATAGACACTTGAAATTCGTCTGAGCACAAAGGTGTTTTCACAATAGTGCAGTCACATTAAGAGTTATCGCTCTTATACAATATTTTTTATGCTTATATTTTGGACTGCATATACTGTGTTTAGGCATCAAGTTTATAGGAAGGAATATCAAAATAAAATCATAATAAGGACTTGGTTTGGACATTAAAAGCTAAGGTGGACAGTCCGGGTAGTATCTCCGTACCCCATATCAACACAGCAGAGCGATCGAGTTACTTACTTGCGGTTGGATTTCTCAGCTTGCTTATAGCATACAGCAATCTTTTGATGTGACCTTAAGAAAAGAGATTTTATTTAAATTAAAGTATCCTTTTGTATTAAAAAAACTACACGTTTGATCTCTACAGTTAATGATACAATCGACCAAAAAAAATATCATAGTCTTATATATAATATCATATGCAATTCAAACATATATCTAAAAAAAAAAATGTTATTCTTTTCTACACTTGTTTTGATGCGTTGCTTATACATGTAATTGATATTTATTATCGATATTCAATTAATTTGTAAGATAATAAATCTTCTGTTCTGTTCAAATACTTAAGTAGGTTTTTTCATTAGAATTATTTTTCCTTGATTTTCTAACGAGAACTTTTTATTAACACATTCTATGAGGAAAAAAAACCCATAACATATAAGACGTTCGAAATTTTAAATCGTACTATTTTATGTTGTAAAATAAGTTGTGATTGAGATTTGACTTATGTATTTTGGTGAATTATGGCCAAATGCACTTAAAGCTGCACTCTCACAGATTGAACGTTTTGAGAACTTTTTTTATTTTTTGTCTTGGAACGAGCCATTTTTTTGTGAAAATCCAGTAAAACCAGTTAAATAAGACTGCTGACAATAAATCAGGTCGCAGATATTTATATTTAAGTTCAAAAATTGATGTTTTATGCATTTTTCTTAAACCGTGAGTAAAGGTTTAGGCCATAAAACATTCATTTTCGAACGGAAATATGCAAATCTATGATCTGATTACTTTTCAGCAATCTTATATCATTGGTTTGCAGATATATACGCAAAAATTTGCTCTTTCCAAGACAAAAAATTAAAAAGTTGTAAAAATGGTAAAAATGTGAGAGTGCAGCTTTAAGTATCATCCTACCGATCTTCTTGATTTTTAGGTCGTTCTCGATGTCAGCCCTGGTGAAGGACTTTAATATCTCCATATCTTTCGATGTTTTGATCTGTTCCCTCTTAAAGTTTTTCTTGTAGATTCCAAGTCCTATATTATCAAGCCATTCTTCAACGTCTTTCTAAAAATACAGTGTTATACATTATTACAGTCGAACCCCGTGTGCTCGAACTCGCTTGGCTCGATTTTCTCGTTGGCTCGAATTTAACGTAAAGGAGCGATTTATGAATACTGTAACTAAGCACTCCCAATTTGCTCCAGTTCCCCGAGGCTCAATGTATTATCGCTGGTTTCTAGAATTTCGAGCTAACGATGTTCGACTATACAGCGAAAACTACAGGAACAGGTCAAGTCGTTTCTATATACAAATTTATGTTTTCGATAACCTTTCTTTAATCATAAATACTCGGCTGTAGATGAGATTATATATTTTTCAATGAATAGTTATCTTAAATTAAATTGGCATAATGTTGTTGACGTTGTGGTATTGTTCTTGTTGCTATTTACAATTGGTCACGCGAATAGAAAACGACAAAGCTATCTGATTGGTAAAAAGAGGTCACGTGGATAGAAAACGACACAGCTATCTGATTGGTTAAAAGAGATAACGTGGATAGAAAACGACAAAACTGTCTGACTGGTTAAAAGAGATAACGTGGATAGAAAAAGACAAAACTGTCTGATTGGTTTAAAGAGGTCACGTGGATAGAAAACTAAAAAGCTATCTGATTGGTTCAAAATGGTCACGTGGAATAAAAACGACTCACCGGTACAAATGCCTGAATTTCATAGGATGGAAGGCACTTGACATTTTCCATCAAAAAACGTTTTAAACCAGTTCCTGGGAGAAAAGAGAAGTATGTTTTTAAAGATTCATTCTTACTCTCAAATAAGCGGTACCACATTTCATACAATTGTTTTAATTTACCGAAAAGGATAATTTCACATCGAAAACAATGGTTCTTATGAAAATTACCGATTTTAATTTGCAAGACAGGTTTAGAAAACACGGTACTTCTATCTTATGAGACGATAGTTGATCTCTGTAAATCTTTTAGGACCCACCAGTTATTTAATATTTGTTCGTTTACAGCTTTTAAACACATGGTTAAAACCTAGTAATAAGTTATATATTCTTCGTTAATGCACTGTTTAGTCAGAAGTTTATCACTCAAAAATTATTTTTGTTATACATGACTATGTATTGAATTTAAATATGAGTGCCACTAATCATTTTTATACCAAATATGACTGATAAGCAAATGAGTAGTCAGTAATATGAAAACAATACTTACTTTTTACACCGACATCTTTTAATTCCTTTTCTGTCATTCTGCTGATGAATATTGTATTTTCAAATCCATGCTCCTTAAACTTCTTCACCAATTCCTGTTGCGCCTAAAAGAGATGAAAATAACCTTTTTCGTTTAAATATGTAAACAATGAATCAAAAACATATACAGTCAAATCTGGTTGGCTCGAACTAGCTTGGCTCGATTTTTTCGTTGGCTCGAACTAAATGTGAATGACCGATTTCTTATATTAGAAGTAAGCATTCCCGCTCCGCTCGAATTTCCTAGGCTCGAGTTTCTTCGCCGGTACCTGGGAGATTGAGCAAACCAGGTTCGACTTTAGATGTATGTAGCAAGCTCTATGTCAGCTGTGTATGCTCATATCTAGAACGATGTTTCGGTTAATGAACAATTTTAATAGTCGGTGAGTAATCTCCTTTCAAAATATAGCAAACTTATACGAAAATGAAAAACATGATTAAGCATATTACATTACTGACAATTGGCGTGGTTCGACAGTAATTGTAAAAATAATAGAAGCCAATAAGTAGTTTAAGATAAGCAGGAATATGGTCACCAATGTGTAAGCGTAAGGATGTGAGATAACGTACATTGAGCTAGCCCAGTAAGAGGCGTTTGTACTCATAGTGGATTGTCCAATCCGTACCTTAAACGCACCGCACAAATAAAAGTGAAGGTAGCAATATTCTTCAATTCTTTGAACTGACTGATGCATGCTTATTTGTTCATGGGTTAGCTTAAACCAAAATGGAGTTTAACACGAGCACAAAAACGATCTTTGATGTGTGTGTTTTTTCGATATGGATCTCCGAGATGTCATCATTTAAATGGTTGCAAACTTGTTCTCTTGGGTTCATCTCCGAAAGGTGACCCGGTTGTTTATTTGAGTTTATCAAGGTCTTCCGCGCCTATAGGCTGCATTATGGCTTGACCCCGCCGTGACGCCATCACGACTTAAATTGAGTTTAAATGCCATAAGTAGCATGAGATAGAAGTGGCAGCTATTCGCAGTCAAATCCAGACCTTACAAGACTTCAAGAAACAGAGATACAAGAGATCCGGGGGCGACACCCTAGCTCGTTGACTTCAAGAAACAGAGATACAAGAGTTCCGGGTGCGATACCCTAGCTCGTTGACTTCAAGAAACAGAGATACAAGAGATCCGGGTGCGATACCCTAGCTCGTTGAGAGGGTCTTGGTTCTTTTTCGTGCTCAGTGTAAAGCACGGATACACGGGAAACAAAATTCATTGGTTGAGCCAATACTAAGTACACCATTTTCCCAGTGCTACTCTTTAAATGCCGAGCGCTAGGCAATAAGCTACCGGTAGTATATTTTAACGTCTTTCGGTTTGAGGCGGCCGGTGTTTGAACCTCCGACCGCCCGCACCCGTAAAAGAAGTACCACTACCACAGGGCTATAGGGGCGGAAACATACCCTAAAGATATCATACAAAATAGTAATGTTAAGGTTATAACATTCGGAAATCTATCAACTGACTTGGGTATCCCTGGTTTCTCTGGGAAGCCATTCCTCAACTTTCAGTACTTTGTCTTCAATATCATCCTCGTCGTCGTCTTCAAAATCTTCGTTAGGATCTCCTAAACAACAACAATAATACGAAAATAGGCCTTTGCTTGGCTCAAAATACTGAGTTCGTATCTTAAAATCTTAGTTTAATCCTTCTTTAAGTGACCCCCCCCCCCCCCCCCCAGCCGTGTATTGTACACATCCTCTGTGCATTTCTATAATAAAAACCTCCAAAACTGCACAGCAGGATACTCAGATCAGAGATCTGATAAAAGGGATCAAGGCAAGTTGATTAAAGCCAATACGCAGAGGTTGTGTATTGTTCACATATTGGGAGGAGGGTCACATACAGAAGGCTTAAACTTGGCGATTAGGAACAGAAGTATTGAAACAAAAAAAGCTAGATAAGATACAACCATTGATAATCTTAAAGAATAATTGAAACATGGCCGCTTTACTAAATTGTTTATTGTCAATTGTTATATTAAAGTATATACTTCTATACATTGAAAAATATTTCTTCAAATACAAATACAAAAGCCATGTACAACTGTACTATATATTTTAGAAATATTTCCAAAGTTGATCACAAGCTCGTCAAAACAATTTATACAGTCAAAACTCGCCTTGACGAAGCCGTTAGAACCTTGGGAAATACAAAATTACTACACAACATATCTAACTAAACCCAAAGTAGTACAACAAGTTCGATATAACCAAACATCGAGATAACAGAGTTCGGCATAGCGAGTTTCGACTATATAACTCGTTTCATCGAAAATGTTCGTGCCATATGAAAACACTTTATTGAATCTTACCGCCTTCGTTCGCTTCTTCGTGGATGTCACCAAGGCCTCCAATAGTGCTCCTCATAGACGCTCTATAAATATGAGAATATATGTTGTAGTTTTAATTGTTTAGTTTAAACTTATTTATTTTACAACGATTGTGAAACAAGTCATTACAACATTATAATGATCACTCTCGTGAATACGATTTTACGCGAGAGTGTGGTCTTGTGTTGTGGGGGAAACCGGAGAACCCGGAGAAAACCCACTTGTCCGGCTCGGTGCCCACAAAGGAACAGGCCGGGAATCCAACCCGGCTCGCCTAGGTGAGAAGCGAGTGCGCTAGCCTGCCCACTGTTGTAGCTTTCTCAAAGATATACTTTACAATTGACACTATCCCAGTTTATTTTATAGAAAAACAAACATGATATTCATTTTGCATGACCCGTTCTGACGTCAGGTTTTTGTTTTCATTGCATCACTCTGATTGGACAAGTGCAACGCCATAATTATCTGCCGTATATTTTCAAAGGCAATGTACGCCGATTACATAATTATTATCAAACTGTAATATATTACATCTAAAATAGTCAAAACGGGCATAGAATTATATAAATAAAAGGATTGATATGTATTTTTCGAGCGTTAATTAGGGATTGATACTTGTCTATCATGCGTCATTGTTGAATGAAAGCGATTTTAAAGGAGAATCTATCCAGGCCAATGTTTCTTTTTTCTTTTTTCGCGTTCATCAGGAATTTATCAAGATTGTCAAGCTCGTGTTTTACATATGCTTAACCCAGGTCTTTCTTGCAAAACGCCGCCTATAGAGGTCACAAAAGGTCGACCGGTTTATGCAAACATGAACGCACATTTTATGGTACAGAAAATAAAGAAGAATGTAAATATTGCAGTATGAATTCACTACACGGGCCGACTATAATTTTCTTTTTCTTTTTTTCTTAAAAAAAAACACTACCGAAAATGCATATAAAGGCACACAACATTAGTCATCGCTTATTGTTGAACAAATTACAGCATAAAAATTAGAATTTATTGTTTTGTATTAACCTTAATAATGCGCTTTTAACAAGAAACATATATCGTCGTTCACTTAAAGCTGCACTCTCACAGATTTAACGTTTTGACACATTTTTTTTTTGTCTTGGAACGAGCCAATATTTGCGAAAATCTATGGAAAGACTGCTGACAAAAAAATTAGATCGCAGGTTTTTATATTTAAGTTCAAAAAATGATGTTTTATGCATTTTTGTTAAACTGTTAGTTACGGTTGAAGCCTTAAACATTAATTTTCGAACGGATATATGAAAATCTGCGATCTGACCTTTTGTCAGCAATCTTATATCATTGGTTTTCAGATAGTAAGGCAATACTTTGCTTTTTCCAAGACAGTTTTTTTTTAAAAGTTGTAAAAATGGTAAATCTTTGGGAGCGCAGCTTTAAAGAGACTGATTTCCAATTCACTCTATTTGGTGATACCATCGAGGCACGGTCAGTGCAGCACCGTGAGACCGGCGAAAATACGTCGAGCCTCGGCAAAATCGAGCCAAACGGGAATGTTTACATTCAGTACGAATAAATCAATCTTAACATCTAGGTCAAGACAACGAATAATTCGAGCCAAGCGAATTCGAGCCAAGCAAATTCGAGCCAAAGGGTTCGACTGTATTTGGTGACTGAATTTCTCTTAATTCTCTTACAATTGTAGCCCAGTGTTTCTTAGACTATACATCGTACCTAAAATCGAAGGAATGGAGAGATGTGAGCTGCTCCTCGTCTGCCATTGACTGGAATTCCTTTGGCGCCGTTTGCCCATCCAATGACATTGTTCTCATAGGCGTCGTCTTAGCTTGCGGAGCCTCGGTTTGTGTGCTTGAAGTCGCAGAAGTTAATGGCTTTTTAAAACAGCAGCTGTAAAATTGAATTCATTCTGAGGCACAAAACACAGATGCATAAGTTTCGTTTATAATTAAAGTATTAATTGACATAAAGGAGTAAGTAACACTCTCAGCTATATCGAAGCAATTATTATTTGATTTGAACCCTAGACCTCCCTCTTAGAGGTACTGGGTTCGACCCCTAACTGTGGAACATTGTCCTGGCCTCTCAAGATCAATATATCAGCTTTCAGCTCTCTACATAAGTATTAACTTGACTAGATGAGCTGCGAAAAACAGGAATGAAACTACATTTTGTAATTGTTATTTGTTAAATGGTCAGTTATTGCATTGCAACAAGTATATATATATATATAATATATGCTTTCCGGTGACTAATAGGGAATTATAAGTAGAATAATTATGATCGAACCGTGAAATAACAATTTGGCCTTCCCTCGTAAAATCAAAATCAGCGCGCACAGGGCTAGGTGACAAATCCAAAGACGTTTTTTTCAAACAAAGTCATGGCGATACACATAAAACAAACATATACAAACACAAACAAGTGTCGTATTATCATAATAGAGAATAAAAGATAAAGTAAGTTGTGAAGAAACAGTTCAATCTCCAGGGTCGAGCTTTCTTTTAAATTTCATTCTTATAAATATCTAGTTACATTAAATAGACGAAATAAACTATGAAATACTTTAATATATTTCCAGAAGATGTATTATCTCGTCAATTAGATCTTAGTCAATTATAAAGTGTACAATACAACATAGTGTAATACTCATCAATGATATTGAATAAATAAAACAAGTAGTATTGGCTCCCCTTGTTTAAGACCGAACACATTGGAGTGTTCTTATATCCAGTAGAACATTGAAATAATACAAACTAAACGTTGTTATAAGTACGTTTGATAATGCCAGTCATTGATTACTTTAATTTATAACTCATTCCTATAAAGTATAAACGGTATCAAACGCTTGGTGATATTCAATAAATACCGACACAAGCTTTACTTGCTGTTTCAAATCTTTTGAATAATAGACTGTAAGAGAGAATTTAAATCAGCTGTCGAATTATTATCTCAAAAAACAACTACACGTATCCTACAATGCACTACAATTATTTATTCTACATGTATTTCATAAAATGACAAAAAAATATCTTCGAAGTGGTACTCCTGCAGATTTGCATACAGTCATCACTAGACGAAGTACATATATGATAACATGCAATCGAAAAATGAGCCGATAACGCGGTAAAATGCTATTTATTTTGTTTAGAATGTACTTACAAGAAAAACGATGTGAAACCCTTTGTCAGAGTATCTTGCCAGCTTTTGTTAGTTACCCGCACTGAGTGTGTTTTTACTTCTCTAGTACCTGTGTTTTAAAATGTTAGTATATATACAAAGCATGTCTGGTGAAATTATGTGCGAAACACTATTGTATTTAAAAGTTATATTAAGGAATGTTTGCTCGGGGCCAAATAGCAATATATGCATACGATGAAAAGTTATAACACAATTCTAAAACAACCTTTTACACTATGTTGTAAACAAAAATTGGTAATACAAAATTAATGACCGCGGCCGCGTTAGACAGTTAGCCACTTAATGCATGTAATTTATGTAGTAAAACATATTTGGGGAATTTAGAGTGGCCCGATAAGACAGGTGGCCTTTTAAAGCAGGTGACTGTTGAACCAGGTTTGATTGTACAGTCGAACCCAGTTGGCTCGAACTCACAGGTAGCGGCGAAACATCCAAAGCCTCGTAAAATTCGGGCCAAGTGGGAGTGCTTACATTCAGTTTAAAGAAATCCGTCCTTTACATCCAGGTCAGTTCTCATATATAAGTATTCAACATGCACATAACATTAACGTACCCCAAGATCGATCGGTGATGTTGCTGATGCTGTAGATCATCAAGATGAGATAGCCAGCCGGAATACAGAGAAAGAACCAAGCGCCGTGAAGTAGAAATACAAACTCCCCAAGATGGAGGATTCCGGTTATGAGAAATATGCCTATCATGACCCCGAGGTAGAGAGTTGTGGTTGATATGGGGAAGGCTGCTTTATTGATAACTGAAAGAGAAACTTTCAAACATAAGAATATGATAAGGGAAGAAGGAAATAAACATTTTAAGTATAATCGAACCCCTTTGGCTCGAACTCCAAGAGACCGGCGAAAATACATCAAGCTCGAGCCAACGATGAGTTCGAGCCAAGCGACTTCGAGCCAACGGGGTTCGACTGTATTATTATCAATTTTAAATGACAGAGTGTCATATATTTTACAAGCATTCACTACTACAAAAAGATACACACTGAGCATCTTAGTATATAAAATATAAAAATGCAAATGTTACAAACGAAAGCTTTGAATAAATGATAGAATACCAGCATCATTGTCTTTGCTGAAGTCCTTTGCAATTTGAACTGCTGTACCGACCATTACAGCCGACATGATTACAGCGTACAGGAATGTTAGCAGCTTGGCAACCTAAAAATTACAAGAACATGAGTTAACATAAGTTGATGTGGCTGAACGCCGGGTGATACAATTGCAAGAAAGAAATGTCAGAAAATGCATTTTACAAAAACATGAGCGAGCCTCTTAAAGGCACATACGCTATCTTGACCCGTGAATTTGTTTATATTTCGAAATAAAGACATAAATATCTAATTGCATTAGGAATGCTAAACATTTCTTATTGACTTTAGACTAAAAGGGAACATGTCCGCAAAAAGAAAACTTTATTTTAAAGTAATTTCAAGTGACCCACAGAACGTTACCACCAAAATTTGATTGTAAACAACATTCACTCGAAAGTTAATAAATTTTCCAAAAATACTTAAGTGTATTTATATGTTTCATAATACTTGTGCAAATCATCGAGGAGACCCTGGGTCGATCTCAGCTGCGCACCACATTTTATTTATTTTTTCTAGATTTCTTTTTTTTGTAAATAAGTACATGGGGTTAATTAATTAGGTTGATGTTACAACATAGCATATAGGTAACTTTTAAGATGTTATAGTTAAGAGTGCTGATAATGAGTTTTTTACTTTTATAAAAACACACTCTATTGTCTTACGTTTAGCTGTGTCTTTGATGACGTCAGTAGGCACGTAGCTGCGTATCCAACGGTAACAAGCACCTGCAATACAACGCTCGTCGTAACTCCGATGTTCCAAGCGTATTTCAGACCACCTGTATAAAGATAAAGAATAGTCATCAGCAGCCATTGGTCAAAATTAACCAAAATGATAACTGATTGGTCAATTTTTAAAATAAAAAAAATCTATTAACCAATGAAATCATTTTAATATTCAAAAGTGACCTAAATATAACTTAATCAGTTGTATACAATTGGCGGCTGAAGAAGTGCTTGCTACACCAGCTGAACTAAAGTAATGACCAACATATATACGCATAATCCACGAAGTTTTGTTTTGGCGACAACATGCTTTTATCATTCGCTTTTATATACATAATTATTGATTTTTCGTGAAGGAAAGTACATTTTGCAAATCAAGAGCGAGTCCCTTTAAGATCAATAGTATAAATCAAATCATACCTGTAACTATCAGAATGATCGAACTAGGACCAATCAGTGTAGCAAATAGAAGGATCGCCTGATACACGAGGAAGATGATGGAGACACGTGGGTTTAACTTGGAAACTACAAATTAGATATAAAAAAACAACTAAGCATGTAAATATTAATGGTTTTGGAGGCCGACTGTACTGATTTATTAAATTTAAGAAATACAGCCTTTTCTTTGGATAAAATATAATGTTGATCACTTACTTTCTTTTTTAATTTATATGACGTTGCGGCCAGATTAACAAGATGTAAGTTCAATAACGATCTAGCAATTCTAAATTCAATCACGCGTTTGCCCACCAGAATTAACCGTGTGTGTATTCCACGTGATAAACTACGTCATCAGTGTGTGTATACCACGTGATAAATTGCGTCATAAATGCTACGTCCGAAGGCAATATTTTGCTTCTAATGAAGACTTTAAACAAAGATAACTTCACTATTTCTTCACCATTTTAAATAAAACATAGCGTAGTCTACGCCGCTTACGGAGCCCCGCGTTCAGTCTTTTACCAGATCTTTTTTTAGAGTTTAGTTTCTTAAAACACTGTGAAACTAATTACCGTATCAAACTTCGGTAATAAAACGAAGGCGGGGCTCTTTCAGTGGCATAGACTGCCCTTTGTTATATTTAAAATGGTGTAGTAAAAGAAAAGTTATCCTTGATTTGAGTCTTCATTTTAAGCAAAATGTTGCCTTCCGACGCCGCATATATGACGTAATTTATCACGTGGTATACACACGCTGATTTAGTACTACAGTAAAAAGCGTACGGATGAGTAACCTTAAACGAAACACTCAACAACTCACTGATATTCCATTCCTTAATAAGCAGCATCAGGTTGGCTAATGTTGACGCCACCCAGCGACGCCTCTGTTTAAAGAACTCGTCGAAGTCTTCGGGACAATGTGTGCTGTTCTCAGACGCGGCGCAATACTCAATACGCCATCCACTCTGGACCTGTCAGTGAACGAACATAGTCAGATTGAGGAACCACGTGACTTAAAGGGGTTCTCATATTGGTCACCACGGGTCCCATCCAATGTAAACACACAAGTAAGTAACGTTAATTTCTAAATAACGTTCTTGACAGAAAAGATATGAACATATTTCTTTGCCAAAGTTATTTTATTAGGTCAATTATTAGATGAAATCCGGCATTTCTTACATAACACCAAATAAATGTTTTTGTGTCGATTTAAATTTATATTGCTACTTGACCACAAATACATATTGATATTGTAAGCGTTGACTAAAAGAATTTAATTAGAAGGCAATACTGCCGGTTTTCTTGTTCAAATATAAAATACAGCATACAGTCGAACCCCGATGGCTCGAACTCTCAGGGACAGCGAAAATACCTCGAGCCTCGGGAAATTCGAGCAATCGGGATATGTAAAATTCAGTAGAAACAAATTGATCCTTAACATATAGTTCGAGCCAACGAAAATTCGAACCAACGAGGAGTTTGAGCCAACGAGGAGTTCGAGCCAAGCGAGTCACAGCCAACGGGGTGCGACTGTACAGCAAAATAATTAAACTCACCAGGAGTGTACAAAACCATCTGTCCTCCCCCATGTCCTTGGTGAGGAAGTCGAACGCGTGTTCCACGTTGGTCGCGTACTGGGGAAGAATATCCCTGATAGCTCGACACCTGTACACGCTGAAACATCCGGGTGAACAGAGAACTGATCCAATTACATGTTCTGCCGCCTGAAAAATAGAGATGGATGAAGAAACTTCAAAACAAGTTTGTTTGTTTTTTTTTCCATTTATGTACCTATCATTTCAAATGTGTGGATGTTTAGGTATGAAAACTATTGATCAGAAAGATTATACGTAAATATGAAAACAGAATAAAATTAAAGCAAAAAGTGTGTCTATTCAGTACATTTTTTAACTATTGACGGATTAAATTGAGCTATCATTGAAACATACATACATATATTTTCCGTATAAGAGATAAGTTTATTTTACTGCCTTGCATTTCGAGTTGGACCCTGTTGCATTACAAAATGTCATGTTGGTGACCTTTGCAATTTGACTTACCTTTTGAAACCAGTGACCAATCGCGTACTCGAAAACCTGGTACCACACAAGCGGACCGCTCCCAAGGGGGTGGGTCCTGGCGCACACCGCCCCGACTGTGTTATCTCGGGTCATGAGGTCAAGGAGGGCTTCCACAGAGTCAGGTGTGAACCTGACATCCGCGTCAGTTGTTAGGACAAAACAGTCTTCCTCCGATGCTTTAAAAAGTAAAACATAACCATGTAAGTGTGCATTTTGATCGCCTTAAAGCTGCACTCTCACAGATTGAACGTTTTGTCAGCAGTCTTTCATCACTGGTTTGCAGATATTTACGCAAAAAATTGTTAATTCCACGACAAAAAATAAAAACGGTAAATCTGTGAGAGTGCAGCTTTAAATAATAATTAGAACATACAAATTATGAGTTGAATATACGTTTACGTTTGAATTGGTTTAAATTATTTTTAAACCATATTCGTTCAATTACTTTGCATAAGATTATGATAATATTGGCCATATTGATGCTATTCATAATGTTAAACTTCTGGCCCCAATTTCTCGAAACTGCTTAAACTTAACAGGCTTAAGTCGCTTATTTCAATTAGCCAAAATACATACTGAAAATGGATTTTGATAATTGAAAAATGGTTTATTCTGATAATCATACAGATTTTCCCTACATAATTTCTAAGACCTCTTGGGTAACAAACATGCCCCTTAATTTGACAACTTGACTATTATCACTCTTCAGCTTACCATTTTTGTCTTGTTTGAGGAGAAAGTCGAGAACATATGACATGTACATCACCTGGCTCCATCTCTTCTTATTCTTCACCTTGAAAAAAATGACTAAATGTGAACATTTTGCGTCTGAATTTTACAAATGAGAAGTGTTACGATATGAGCATAAAAATGACGAAATAATAACTACATGGGTATGATTTATTGGCATGGTCTTAACTTGATGTATATGTATTGCTTTAGACTCAACATGGACATGTCTTTCTGAATGACGTCAGAAATACGTCATATCTACTTCCGTATTTGACAAATATCTCTATATGAAAAAGCGTTGTTCACTGACAAACGTAGGCAAATAATAACATGATGAATCACTTTGATTTAAAATGTATAAATGTTTTATCCTTGCTGCATGTTCATTAACCAGTAAAGATGAAAACATTAACTGCTGCCAAAGAGAACACCATTTCGGATAAAATTTCAAGTCGGACACTATTTTGCAAGTTGAGATATCTTTCTATGAAATTCCATGATCTCCCTTCTTATTGGTTTAAGATATGTGTTTGAGTTTGATTTTAAGAATACAAATGGTTGTTATAGTCTCCATTATTTCTCCAATAACTGGTAGCCAAAAATCTCCTTTTTTACATATATATGCATAGGCAAGTTTGGTGCCTGCTTCATTTTGACACAATTACACATCGTTTAATATTTTCAAAAACAATCCATAGTTGGACCCTAGTAGTCCACAAGGTAAAAACAACTTTAGAAACGATACAGTCAAACACATCAAATAATAATTATGTATGCATTCATTTGTAGATCCAGACCATACGTGTGATAAAATTGTCATTACAAATTTCTGAAAAAAAAACCCATCCCTTACTATGCTATAGTCAAAAGCACTTTTTTTCTCTCGAGGTACATATATGATAACCTGTCTACAGTTCCATTAAAAATGGCTATAATACTACACAGTCAAACGCCGTTGGCTCGAACTCCCAGGGACCGGTCAAAATATCTCTAGCCTCGAAAAAATCGAGCCAAGCGAAAATGTTTACCTTCAGTTTAAAGAAATAGGTCTTTAGCATCCAGTTCGAGCCAAAGAGGAATTCGAGCCAAACGAGTTCGAGTCAACGGGGTTCGACTGTACATATTAATGTTTTAGCTACGTTTTCCGCATGTAACAATTCATTTAAAGCTTAACGAAAAACCTGTACCTTCACATTATCTTTAAGGTGGATTCGGAACACCATGCCCTTCCCGCTGTCACCCGGCTTTAGTTGCCATGACAACGATATTCCGTACGGGGTGGAGTTTTTTGTACAGTGTTCTGCCTTCACACCTACCATTGACAAAATAAAAGATGCACTATTCCTCCCAAATAAGATTTACCACATTTAATAATATTCCAAAAAGGATAAATGAAAGTCGAACCCAATGGTTCTTATGAAGGATACCGAGTTTATTTGAAAGAAATGCGCATAAAACACGGTATTTCTACCTTATAAGACTATAGACAATCACAATAAATCTTTTAGCATTCACCAATCATTTAATATTGTTGTGTTTTCATCTATTAAATACACGGTTATAGTATTGTTAATTGTTATTAATATTTTCCATAAATACATTATTTAGTAAGCAGTTGAGGGTGCATAACTCATTTTTTTTTTAAGTATTAATTTTGAATAAGAGTGTCACTTTAATGCACCCAGGTCCGAAGAAAAGCGGGGACTTTGACTTTCGGTCAAGCCAACCCCGGGTAAAATCCCCGCCCTGCGGGGACGAACTGAAGGTCAAATCCCCGCCAAATGCCCCCGCCCCCAGGAAGCCTAGGTAAGGCCCATTCCCCGCTATATTTTGCACGAAGCCAAAACCACCGCATTCACCCGGCACTGCGGGGCCACTTAAAAGATAAAAACACGGCCCATTTCCCCGGCTATCCCCGGTATACTCCCGGACCTTGGGGGCCGTGGTTACAATTGAATGGTGCATAATATGCTGTTCATGTGTTTAGTAGCTAGAACAGTCTTTTACTCGCTGGTTTATAAAGTAATATATAGATGGTAATTGTCTGATTTAGTGTAAGAGCGTAATATATTTCACCGAGTGAGCACCAAAATTTATATTTCACGACTGTATAGCCACGAGTGGAAATATTTATTTTTGGTGTTCACGAGGTAAATATATTGGTATCTTACACTGAAACAAACATTTTTTTACTCTTTTTTTGTTGTAAGTGTTTTTTTCTCACTTTTTTAGAAATAGTCAATTTGTCAATTTGTATTCGCTACGTGTCCCAGTCATGTGCGCGCTGACGTTTAATTTAGTATCGAGAGCGGGCTCAAATTTCAAAACGGTGAACAATATCAAATTGATATTTCACTCGTGTCTATTATGATATATGCATCTACATATTGTCCGGTTACTATTATGCTGTTCGAAATCTTTACCGAGGCTATTCAGGTACCAGGCCATTGGTCTATTACGATATATGCATCTGCCTTCTGGTGATTATTCTGCCGTTCATGATCCGTAGCTGATAATAATTAGCTTTAAGAATATTGTACAGCTTTGAGACAAGGCCCTTTCTGCTGATTTACTCAGGTATATGATTGTGATCAAGTACTATATTTGCAATTGCATATTGTCTGATGACGATGCTGCTGTTCATTATCCGCAGCTGATAAAAATAGGTTTTACAATATGGTACAGCTACATACAGGGTACTCTTTACAGAGGCAATTCAGGTACCAGGTGCAAGCATTTTACCATTTTTACGTTAAATTATTGGATAATGGGCTCATTTCTGTCGGCTTCATTGTATTTATTTTAAATAAAGGCACTAACCTAGTACAGTTTCAACAAGTGAAACCAGTTGTAGCACAAACTCCGTCGGGTTTCTGTCCTTAACAGCTCCGTCAAAGAACACGTGGGCCTCAAAGTGCCGGTTGCCCTTTGCTTGTGCGAGATTAAGTCCTTGTATAGACTCCAGGAGCTGCTTCATCTCATAATCAGCCTGCATTTAAAGGTTAAAAAGATCAGCCTGGATGTCAAGGTGTTAATTGTCAGTCTGGATAATATGTGAAAATGCAGCCTGGATATTCAGGTGTAAAAGAGCAGCCTGAGTTCGCCTTATTGCTTATCAGTTTAGTTTGCTAAAGTATAGCACGTGTTGTGTTACAGAGTTCTTAGTATATTATAAATAATACAATGAAAACTACAGTGATAAGATGAGTCGTCTAAAATAAATAAAAAACTGTTTAGGGGGACACTAGGCAAGGGTCGAAACGACAATGAACTAGAGACACAAACACAAGAGACACAAACACAAGAGACACAAACACAAGAGAGACAAACACAAGAGACACAAACACAAGAGACACAAACACAAGAGACACAAACACAAGAGACACAAACACAAGAGACACAAACACAAGAGACACAAACACAAGAGACACAAACACAAGAGACACAAACACAAGAGACACAAACACAAGAGACAAACACAAGAGACACAAACACAAGAGACACAAACACAAGAGACACAAACACAAGAGACACAAACACAAGAGACACAAACACAAGAGACACAAACACAAGAGACACAAACACAAGAGACACAAACACAAGAGACACAAACACAAGAGACACAAACATATAAATAGCGCATACACATATACAAACACAACACACACACCACTGACTTGTCAAACGTTACTTTGACTAGATATTCAAGTACGACCAGCAACTATTACCTCTCTATACATCGTTGTACATATAATAATCTTTGACCGCTTGGCTTTTTCAGTCGGGTTTTGATGGCCTTCGTCGTGGTATTCATTCTTTCTGACCAGCATCAGCCATTGCTCCAGCAAAGCAGAATTGTACATTGGTGTCCAGAACAGCTGCAACAATGAAAACACAAGGAATATTCCGCATTGAGCTGTACTTTAATGGCACTAGGGCACATTTTGTTATTTGGGGCCGTCCCAAGAAAAGATTTTAATCGTAACTTGATTCCTTTTAAATCTGTTTGCCAATTCGTCGATTATGTTTATTTCCTCAATTTAGAGTTCATTTTCAACACTGTCAAAAAGTTTAATTCATACAAATATAGAGCATATTGGTTGTGCGGTTAGCGCAGTGGTTAGCGCACTCGCTACTCACCAAGGCGACCCGGGTTCGATTCCCGGTCTAGACGCATGTGAGTTTGGTTTGTGGCCACCAAGCCGGACAATTGGGTTTCCTCCGGACACTCCAGTTTCCCCCACAACACAAGACCACACTCTCGCGCAACATCGTGCCAACGAGAGTGACTTTGTACAAGTTATCATAACTTAATTAAGATATATGTGTCGTACATTCAACTTATTTTAGTTCCATAGTTGACGTATTTTATTATATATTTGTGTGGATTAAACAGTACCAGAATCGGAATAATAAAGCGTGGGTTCCGACGATTGGCAGAAGTATACACCAATGTAGTGAATAGTGGCAAGAATAGAAACACATAGGTTATATCGTGATGATTAATGTATATCAATTTGTTAAAAGCTGCACTATCACAGATTGAACTTTTGACAATTTTTTTTGTGTTGGAACGAGCAGTTTTTTCGTAAATAGATGAAAACCAGCTAGTAACGGTTTAAGCCATAAATCAGTTACATTTGAAATGGAAATATGAAAATCTGATCTTCTGTCAACAGCTTTTCATCACTGGCTTGCAGATATCTAGGCAAAAATATGCTAATTTCAGGACAAAAAATAAAAAAAGATGGAAAAACGGTAAGTCTGTGTGAGTGCAGCTTCAAAGAGGCAACTTATAGTTTGATGCAATTAATACTTAATTTTAATGCATCATTATGTTTAACTTTTTAGACTGTTATGATTAACCCAAAAAACAGATAAAAAGCATATAAGCCTATTTGAATTAATAGCCACGTGGCCATAAATTATCTAGTAAAAACTCCACCAAAAATCACTTAAAGTTTTTTTGTCTGTATCAAATCATATGCTATGTTTGTTTCGCTCCTTACAGTCAAATAAGTGGAACAAAAAAATAAGGCATTCTAATAAAACGTTTTGTTTTGAAAATACTTAGTGTGTGCACCCTTGACTAATATTGTGTCGTTTTAAAGTAGTCCCTTATCGAAGAAAATGTAGTGGTTCCTGAAACTTACTTATAAAATAACTATTAGGATTACCAGATGCTGTGTATATAAATATTTGAAATATTGACCTACTTTTCAGCGATATAACATAATATCACAGTTTTCATATTTTCCTTAAAGATTGATATTTTATGCCGATAAACTCAACGTTTGTAACGCGTTTAGACATGAAATAATATTTTCGAGCGTCAATATAAAATCTAGGATCTGATCTCTTGTCAGCAGTTTTATATCTCTGGTTTCCAGACATTAATGCAAAAATTGGCATATGGAAAGACAAAAAAACTGTTGACAAAAACCAGTCAATCTCTGAGAGTGCAGCTTTCAGATATTTTATGAATACCAGTCCGGAGCAGTCACGATTAACAACAATGGCGTCTGAGTAATCTGCCCTTGGACTGATAAAATGTTCAGGTGAGCTATAAATAGATCAAAATAAATACATCCAGGCACACAAATATAAGCTTATTATACGGTTTTACCTGGTCTTCTTTGAGCATGACAACCGAGTTTGACCGAATGAGAATAAACCCGGTTGATAGTAACTGTGCGACGACCAGTAACACCAAGGCTGCGATTGCTATGTTTCGTTCCAATGTATCTATGGAACACTGCGAAGCTTCGGTAATATCTGTATCAAATATAATATTGGATTTCAATATACATTCGAACCCCGTTGACTCGAACTCGCTTTGCTCAAAATCCTCATAGCCTCGAACTAGTTGAAAAGAACCGATTGCTTTCAACTGAAGGTAAATATTCCCGCTTGGTTCGAATTATCCGGGGTTCAATGTATTTTGGTTGATCGCTGTGTGTTCGAGCCAGCGGGGTTCAACTGTATTCTTTTATGTTCAGAATTTAATTGTTAGATTACTATAATGTTATTAGTATACTATGGTTACACTTAATACATTTAGGAATAACAGATCATACGCCATTGGTTAACAAACAAATATTACTGAAATACTCGCCTGTTGTAATGACTATCTTATCACATAGTACGCCTGGGTATAGCAAAGCAAACGCCATCGGTGAACTGATAAAGGTCAACGGTATGGAAAATCCGAATTTCTGCATACAGGTTGTACATGCTATATAAGCTGTGAAGTATCCTGAAAAACAAGTTTGAAAACATCAAATAACATTTAAATCAAATATACAACGTGAAAAACTTGGTAAAACAAATTTACAACCGTAAAATACCATGTAAAACAATACAACCGTATAATTTAAGGGAAATATCAACACATATAGTTATTGTCGATGAGTGCAGTAAATCATGAAACTCTGGCACTGAAAAATATTTATAAATTTAATGGGACTTATTCACAACTATTTGAATGTTAATCCCAGGCAATGTCATCATAAAAACTTCCTATGTATGAAATTTGGTCAAGATATGTCATTCCTAACTGAAGTAATTCAGTTTCAATCGTTTTTCTATTTTAAGTAACAGTGACCTGGACCATGACTCCAGGGAACCAAACTCAACCCAATAGAAGGTCTTTGTAAACTCTACCTTACTACCAAGTTTGGTCAGGATAAGCCAACCTTAAGTTATTAACTTGTTCGGTTTAAACCGTATTCCTATTTTTAGGAACAGTGACCTTGACCTTGACCCCATGTGCGATAAATGCATCGCATGAAAAGGCTCCGTATACTCTTTCTTGATACCAATTTTAGTCAAGATATATCAACCCTAACTGAAGTTATTCAATTTCCACCATTTTTCTTTTTTTAGTAAAAGTGATCTTGACATTGACCACCCTGCCGCTCGCCTGCCCGCCCCAACAATGACGAACGTCTTTCTAATAACTAGGTTTCACAAAATCTGTTAAAAAAATCACCATCATTACTCAACTTAAATGAATAACAATGAAATGAATATTTGCAGTTTTGCGAGTTGAGTCTGAATTAAGAGCCTTAAACTTTAGACTCTTCGTAATCATAGCCCTAGACATTATTATCGAACATTTTACAACATATAATAGTATGATAAATCTGATTAAAAACCCATATAACATCCTTACCAAACAAACTTCCTATCACATTTCCAAAAAAGAAGATCCAGTACGATGAGCTAAGGTCGGAAAAATTTAGTTGTCCCCAACCTTTTCCATAATCACTAATCCCCGTAATCCCGTCGGGAGACGAGTAGTGAAAGAGGATCATAGATATGCCATATATCAGGATCGCTTTTAAGAACGACATATAGATGGTTAGCTTCCAAGATGGTCGTGTGTGTAGAGATGATTTGGAAGGTTGAGGACTGGCAATGTTTCCTGGTGGATAGGTGTCTGCTAGCTGGATACTTGTACGAATTGTGCTTTGAGTCTGAATGTAATCAAAATATAAGGTGTTTTATATTGTGTGTTGTTCACTGAGTCGTTTACAAGAAAATGTTTGTAATCTGTAATAACAGGTCATTTTGATCAGTTTATTTCATGTTTAACTATCAAGGATTATGATAATGATGATCGTTGTTGATACTTATCATGCATATGCCTTGTCCTCTGGGGCAATATTATCTAGCAGTATAGTAATAATGTAAAGAGCAACTAGAAGCACCAAGTCTTTTCTTAAATACGACTAGGGCAGAACTAGGTATCATCTTAAATACGGCGAGGGCAGAACTAGGTATCACCTTAAATAAGACTAGGGCAGAACTAGGTATCATTTTTAATACGACTAGGGCAGAACTAGATATCAAATTAAATACGACAAGTGCAGAACTAGGTATCATCTTAAATGCGACTAGGGCAGAACTAGGTTTTATCTTAAATGCGACTAGGGCAGAACTAGGTATCATCTTAAATACGACAAGGGCAGAACTAGGTATCATCTTAAATACGACTAGGGAATATCTATGTATCGTCTTAAATACGACTAGGGCAGAACTAGGTATCATCGAAAATACGACTACGCCAGAACTAGGTATCATCTTAAATACTACGAGGGCAGAACTAGGTTTCATCTTAAATACGACAGGGACAGAACTAGGTTTTGCCTTAAATACGACGACGGTAGAACTAGGTATTGCCTTATATACGAGGGCAGAACTTGGCCTTATTTCAAATACGATGAGAGCAGAACTAGGCATGTTCTGAAACATAAATAAAAATGTAGAGGGTAGAAGTAGGTCTAATCAACAACGGGGACAGAGCTGCGATTAATCTAAACACGACGAGGGTAGAACAAGGTATTGTTTAAATACAACGGAGGCTGAACTAATATTATCTTAAATGTTCCGTGCGCAGACCTGTATCCAAATACGACTAAGACATAACTAGGTTTAATGTTTAAGCCGTCAAGAACAAAATTTAGTTTTGTCTTAAACATGACGAGCGCAGAACTGATTACATCTGAATTACGGTGAGGTTGAAGACAAGGACAGAACAAGATCTTGTCTTTAATCCGACGAAGACAGAACTATGCCCTATCTTAAAAACGACGAGGGCAGAACAAGATATTTTCTTATATCACAACTATGACCTTTCTTAAGCATGACGAGGGCAGAAAAAGATCCTATCTTAAATAAGACGAAGGCAGAACTATGCCCTATCTTAAAAACGATGAAGGCATAACTATGCCCTATCTTAAAAACGACGAAGGCAGAACTATGCCCTATCTTAAAAACGATGAAGGCAGAACTATGCCCTATCTTAAAAACGACAACGGCAGAACTATGCCCTATCTGAAATACGACGAATGCAGAATAGTACCCTATCTTAAAAACGACGAAGGGATAACTATGCCCTATTCTAAAAACGACGAAGGCATAACTATGCCCTATCTTAAAAACGAAGAAGGCAGAAATATGCCCTATCTTAAATAAGACGAAGGGATAACTATGCCCTATTCTAAAAACGACGAAGGCAGAACTATGCCCTATCTTAAAAACGACGAAGGCAGAACTATGCCCTATCTTAAAAACGACGAAGGCAGAACTATGCCCTATCTGAAATACGACAAATGCAGAACAGTACCCTATCTTAAAAACGACGAAGGGATAACTATGCCCTATTCTACATACGACGAAGGCAGAACTATGCCCTATTCTACATACGACGAAGGCAGAACTATGCCCTATCTCATATACGACGAGACTTTTTGATGGAAAATGGCCGAGGTGTTACGAATGATGTTCTTGATGGAAAATAGCCGAGGAGTTCAGAATAGCTTACGTCACTCATGTTCTGGTAGCCACTTGCAGACGACACTCTGCTGCTAGTTACATCCGACACTGTTTCAATTGTCTCGGTCAGGGGTTCGGTTTCGG
Organism: Mya arenaria; assembly: GCF_026914265.1. Taxonomy (NCBI): domain Eukaryota; kingdom Metazoa; phylum Mollusca; class Bivalvia; order Myida; family Myidae; genus Mya; species Mya arenaria. The sequence goes on along the minus strand of NC_069137.1, from coordinate 48,095,686 downwards.
TGTCTTCTATATTTTGGTACGCGTTCACGTCCTCCTCTCCTAGATTAAGTAGGTACCTTAAATTAAAAAAAAAATCAATGTGTTTCAGGAGCAGTGCGAACAGTCGTAGAAAGGATTTCATAACTAAACACAACAGAAGTAACCTGGTCCACCCGGGAGTCGAACCCGGTTTGTCCGATTCACAGTCCAACGTTCTACCGATTGAGCAATCCGGGCGGACAATGTTGCTTGGATCTTGCATCATTGCTTGTATAAGACGCGGCCGGTAAGATATTATGCATATTCTTGGCGGGATCTGACTTGCGTCAACCAATGAAAATTAATGGCTATATATTGATAGGAAGAAACAGTGTTTGAAAATGCATTTATTTAGAAAATACCTTTGAACACCAGGCGTCCACGAAATTGATAAACACAAAACAGCGACTGGAGTCATGATGTAATCTTCAATTTTGCTCGTCTCTTTAAAACAGAGGTAACCTGAAACACAGAGGGTTTGAGTGATAAATGAGAAAAGGTTCTATATGCAATTATAAATATGTCACATATGACCGTTTCGCTTCAACCCTTCGAGTTAAAGGCTGAACTACATGAAGGTGAAGGTCATATTCAGAATAAAGTTCGACTCTTTTTATTCCTCCTTAAATGATGATTAAGGTCATATTCAGAATAAAGTTCGACTCTTTTTATTCCTCCATAAATAAAGGTGAAGGTCATATTCAGAATAAAGTTCGACTCTTTTTATTCCTACATAAATGAAGGTGAAGGTCATATTCAAAATAAAGATGGACTCTTTTTATTCCTCCATAACTGCAGATAAAGGTCATATTTAGAACTAAGATAGACCTTTTTTATTCCTCCATAAATAAAAATGATCATCATGATAGATAATATCTAGAAAGGGAACACATTCCGAGCATTATAATTTAAAGTTAAATTCATAGAAACAACATCACCTACTGATACACGATTCTCAGCAGATTCATCAAAGAACGCTTTATTGCTAAAAATAAATACCGATGAGTCGATCTCCTACGCAGTTATTAACCCAATCGGAACATCTCGGCCATTTTCCATCGAAAACAACCGTACCTTCAGATAATTTGGTATCAAAGACAATTGTATGTTGGACAATGCAGTTGATACTTAGTATTAGTAGGAATATAACGTGATTCAAAATAAATGTTCGGAACAAGTTTGTTATCGTTGATGACAAATACCACAAATGCATCCTCGGCACCCCAGCGTATCATAACCTATATGATACCCTGGGTAAATCAACTCTAAAATATATCGTACTCATGAATAATTAATAAGGTAAAATCCAGCAGCCGCATGATTGGTCGCCTGAGACACACCTCATGCGGTGCGGAATTGGCCGAAAAGTTACGGATGTAATCTCGATTCGAAATAATCCAATGAGATCACGGCTTACAAATCGTTTAAGGCAGGATATTGTTAAATATGCCGGTGGCTCTTCACAAAGGAGATACTTTCCTTTTTGTTATCGGCTATTTCATTGGTCAGAAAATGCTTATGAATATTCAAGATTTACAAGTTTCCCTAGTCAATTTGCACACGGAAATCATAATTATAGGTTATGATACGCTGGGGTGGCGAGGGTGCACAGATATTAGCTTCGCAAATTATGTGACATTCTGCCAATCTTCAGTTACTTTACGTACCTGTCAATCCGCAACCGCCAATTTCAAACAGAAGCGCCATTAGGAATCTGAACTTCTCCCTTGCCTGTGCATCGCGTCCAAGTAGGAAGCTTATCACAAGATTGTAGAAGATCGGCGCAATGAACACGCACATCATGAGAAGAACGGAGATCACTGGTTTATTGTTGATTCCGGGGATTTTGAAAATGAAGATGGCGATGCCAACGGATTCCAGAAGACATACCACTGTCGCCTATAATGAAAACGAGATATTGTGACTATTAAGAGTGTCACAAAGTTTCGTCAAGATTAGATAAGAATTGCTCGAGCTATAGACCAGATAAGGTAAATGTTGACGAATAAAGACGATATGATGGCGACAGTGTCGCCTGTAATGTAAACGAGATATTATGACCATGAAAGAATCATAAAGTTTTGTGACCATTGGTGACCCATGTGAGCACCCCTTTGAAGTCACGTGATACCTCGACCTGGTTTAGGCATATGCGATTCTTGTTGTTATAGCTTACCTAACGAAGGGTGAAATCTGTTTCCTAATCTAAATGAGGTAAATTATATATAATATAAATTGATGCAATATTAAAACTAAAAATTAATTATCATGCTAAACTTGTCAGACTTTAATGATCAAAACAAAAATGGCTTATTATTTGTTTACACATTTTGTGTAAAAAGTACAAGCTATATTTTGGCGCTTTTTAACTGGGGAATTCGTGGCCACGTAGTTATTAATTGAAAACAAAAAAAACATTTGCTACTATTTTGTATTTAGTTGTTATGCTTTGTCTTCTCGATAAATATATGTTATTTAACCTACCGCTATCATTGACCTCTTCGACGGCCATGGAATGTCCTTACGGAAAGCTCCCCGCATAATACCCCTTATGAAATTGAATATGTGAGGTATGACTGCCATCATTTGTAGCATAATAAACATCCCCGGAGCATGGCCGTCCTTTCCTGCATGGAACATACGGTTTGAAATGGATATAACCGATATCTGAAATGCAAATTATTGATATTTTAAAGGGACATGACTGATATCTAAACTTTACATGCCCGATATCTGAAGTGCATATCATTGACATTTTAAAGGAACACGACTGATATACAAAATCAACAGGACCGATATCTGAAGTGCAAATCATTGATAATTTAAATGAACACGACTGATATACAAACTCAACATGACCGATATCTGAAATGCAAATTATTGATATTTTAAAGGAACACGACTGATATTTAAACTTTACATACCCGATATCTGAAGTGCATATCATTGACATTTTAAAGGAACATGACTGATATACAAACTCAACATGACCGATATCTAAAGTGCAAATCATTGATATTTTAAAGGAACATGACTGATATACAAACTCAACATGACCGATATCTAAAGTGCAAATCATTGATATTTTAAAGGAACATGACTGATATACAAAATCAACAGGACCGATATCTGAAGTGCAAATCATTGATATTTTAAAGGAACATGACTGATATACAAACTCAACATGACCGATATCTTAAATGCATATCTTTGATATTTTAAAGGAAACGACCAATATCTGAAACGTATTTTTCTCTTATCTAAAATAAGCAGAAGTTCAATCTGAATTTGAAATGACTGATATATAGAATACATAGAATAGGTATAGCCCTTATCTGATGTGGCTATGACTGATATCTTATGAGGCTATTACTGATATCTGATTTATATCTAATGTGGCAATAACTGATATCTAACTTGACTATTATTGATAGCTGATGTGGCTATAACTCTTATCTGATGCGGTTTTTACTGCTATCTGATGTGGCTATAATTGATATATGGTGTGGCTATAACTGATATCTGATTTTACTATTACTGATATCTGATGTGGCAATTACTTATATCTGATGTAGCTAAAACTGATATCTAATGTGGCTATAACTGATTTATTGTGTGGTTATTACTGATATCCGATGTGGCTATAACTGATATCTGATTTGGCTATAACTGATATCTGATGTGGATATAACTTGTATCTGATGTGGCTATAAGTGATATATTGTGTGGTTTTTACTGATATCCGATGTGGCTATAACTGATATCTGATTTGGCTATAACTGATATCTGATGTGGCTATAACTTGTATCTGATGTGGCTATAACTGATACCTGAAGTGGTTATAACTGATATCTGATGTGGCTTTAACTGATATCTGATGTGGCTTTGTCTGATATCTGCTGTGATAATGACTTGTATCTCATGTGGCTTTAACTGATATATGAAATGGATATCACATATGACAAATGTATGCAGTTTTTGAATTGAATCACATACATCTGTATACTATATTGCATGTGTTAAAAGACTCATATCTGCCACAGTACTCGTTAGCACATGCCAGACAGTCGATAAGTCTCTAGAAAATTTAATTAGAACAAGTGAGCTTCCGATAATCGATTTTAATTGAAGATTAATTGGGTTTTCCTGAAATCGGCGACAATCGATTTTATTTGGTTATAATCGATCACTGATTCAACCGGCATTTTTTCGGTTAATGTCTGCCAATTTTCTCCTCTGAATTCGATTTAAGCTTATACATTCGGAAGTGTTGAATTGTAATTGTTGCACAAGAATAAATATACAACTAAGGTATTTTCAAAAACTGATTATACTATCGATATGCGGTTATTTGAGTGGAACCGAGTATTGTTAATTATACTGAAACCGTTTCCCAACACCACGTTAAAGCTGCTCACAGATATACCATTTTTACAACTTTTCTTTGTTTTTTTTTGTCTTGGAAAGAGCAATTTTTTGCGTAAACATCTTCAAACCAATGATATAAGATTGCTGACAAAACATTAGAACTTAGTTTTTCCGTTCGGAAATTAATGTTTTATGGCTTAAATCGTTACTTTTTGTCAACAGTCTATTATAACTGGTTTCCATGGATTTTCGCAAAAATAGCTCGTTCTAAGACAAAAAAAAGTTGTCAAAACATTAATCTGTGAGAGTGCGGCTTCTCTGACTTTGAATCTGATAATCATGAAGGTGGTCGGGAGTTCGTTACCTTTTTTAGCCACATTTTGTTCTAAGCCATATAATTGCCCAGCCCAGAGGATGTGTGAGCTAATTAAATCAAGTAACGACCCTACCATCTGACAAGTGCATGTAAGTACAGTCGAACCCCTTTGGCTCGAACTCGCTTGGCTCGAACTCCCCTTGGATCGAACGAGATGTAAAAAAAAACGATTTTTTTAACTGAAGGTAAACAATCCCGCTTGGTTCCTTAGAGTTCGAGCCAACGGGGTTCGACTGTAGCAGGACATATCTTAAATTGAAATGATTTATATCAGATTTGTCCGATAAAAATGACGTACTTATACAGTCAGCTATAGAACTGCCATTGTGCTTTAAACAGGATGTTGATAAAATGTCCGTTTACCGGGCTTGCTCATTTAGTTTCCATTGTTTTAACTATCAAATCAACATATTAACACTGAAAGAAGTTTATATTTGAAAGATATATCAATGATATAAAGGAGGTATGAAGTCATTAAAATGTTTTTACTGATAAAACAAGACTATTTAAAAGAGATATCTGTGTGACAATTGTTTTATCTTTAAATTTATTTTACATCTCTCGAAAATCGTTTTCACGCAGATTTAGTTACTGTAGTAGTTTACGTGCACTTAATTTATGACCATAACGTATGGTAATTTGGTAACGTTGGAGCGTGCATGCATTGCCTGGGCTGTATTCAAATTCATTGGAAGTTTTGTCCTTTGACACGCCTCATTGATTCCATTCAGTCGATTGGCCAGTATATTGTTATTTTTATCCAATCAAATCACTTGGATTTCGAATTTAAAATTAAATGAAATCTAAGGTGATTTTTGAATACAGATCCAGGCGGAGGATTTTTAATCAAAGTTAATAAATAATAATGCAGACACGAAGCTAGGGCCAATTTGGGATTACGATGACGGACAGCATATATACCCCTTTACCCCCTTCCACTTCGGTTTTTATTTCAATTCAGGGTTTTTGGTTTGACAAAAACTTGTCGAAATGCGTATTTGCGTACATTTAGCTATGCGCCTGTTATGCAATGTAAATACACAGACACAAGCCTAATTATCGAATTTCGAACGATAACCCAGTTTAAAGGTGCAAGGTTTAAGTCTGAATAGGTAAGTTATGTCAAAATACAGGCTGTAAAGTCATGCAAAGCATGTTGCGGAAGAAAGCCCCTTTAGAATATGCACGGTCACTGTGAACCTCTTAACGAATTATGACGTTTTCGGTGTAAGCGTGCTGCATTCATGGCTCTTTAATGTTTAATAACTGTATAACGATTCACAGGTGGATGCAGTGAAAACATATAGCTACATTTCCTTGTATTTCGGTTATGTCGAATACCCATTATCTCCAAGTATTTGTCGAGGTCCTGACGGCTTCGACATAACCTGTATAATGGCATAATATATATAGTATGTTATGTCTTAACATGTAAAAATAACGTCGAGTTATGCTAGTTGTTTTGTTTTTTAAAGGCCTTTATATCGAAACGTCAATTAAAAGTTTTGTTTATAACTTTTTAGTTGTAACACAAAAAAATGTCATAAGACAACACTCACCTTGCTGAGATTAACAAAGGTGTTTGTTTCATTTAAAATGGTGAAGAAAAATATTTTTGTTTTGTTTTAAGTCTTCATTCGAAATAAAATGCTGACTTCTGACGTTTTATTCATTTATGCCGCAATTTATCACGTGATGTACACACTGCCACTGACACTGACTCACCTTGCTGAAATTAACAAATCCCAGTATCAATACAAATAGCAGGAACGTCGAGATCCATTTGATGAGGACGACTTTCTTGGATGGACGATGGCGGTAGTCCTTCTTCTTGCGATACTCGACCTCAATCTTTGACGGCATTTGGATCACCAGTTTTTGCCGTGGTTCCTCTGGACCCCGCGCATGACCCCGACCGGCTGCGGCTCTCGCTGTTAAAACAGAACTTCTATAGGTAAAACGGTTTTACGAATATTTTACCACCATTGCAATAAAAAAATGACCTTATAGGCGGAAGAAAAAGAAAACACTTGACTAGTATTAGCTTCGATATTAAATTTATTAATATAACATGTTAATAAACATTACAATACAACATTTGAGCCTACTGGCGGAAGAGAAAGGAAACACGAGTCTAGTAATAGTTTCGGTATTAAATTTATTTAATTTACATGTTAAAAAACTACAAGTTATATCAGCATTATAGTTATTAAATCTCTTGTTAGCAGGATGTTAAGTGAAAGCAAATATTTAAATATACTTTTATTGCTTATAAATAATTAATATTGGATAAACATTGTCTTATCAATAAAAAATAAACAAGTTCTTTACAAATGGATGCAGGAATCAATCGTAGGTCCTCTTTGTATATGAACGTGCAGGGGCGTAGCTAGGACTTAAAAAACCTTGTAGACCCGATTATTCTACCCGCTCGTCCTGTTTGATCAATACTTACACGATACGTTTGACTCTAGAGTCGATCCGAACGACGGTCCATCCATCTCTGCAGTCGTTCCTCCGAGTTCTTGGATAAATTTCCTTATTTTTTTGATAACACCTCTTCTATAGAATGACTAAGTTTCGCATCATCTAAAATAAAATCAGTTTTGTATTACCACATTGGTATAACTGTAGAATGTTTTACTTCGCGTAAGGGTCCTGCTACATTCGTGAACACAATTTCTATGTTGTACGTATAATGAATTCAAGTTCATTTGTAACCTCCTCACCACTTCCTTATATGTCTTTATCGATTGGTCACACTGATTGCAAAGTGGATGTTGGCACGTTACAAAAATATCATCACATTTAATTGTATATGTGTCTGTGTTTGATAACAATTATCAGCAATTTGAAACATAAACAATAACTCTCACGTAATACCGCACATAGCAAATGTCAGTAACAAAGGTTTGCAGCTCGTACACAGTCTACACTCGCTATTTCGAACTCTGTTATCTCGATGATCTGACTGTGTTGAGCTTTTTTCGATTTTTTTTCGGTTAAGGTATACTGTTTTTGATTTCGGTTATACCGAATTGTCGTTATCTCGAAGTATTTCCCGAGGTCTAAACAACGTTGACATGTCTTACTAAAAATAGCACATTCAAAAAAGGTTTGAATTACCAGAACATCGAGATAAGAGAGTTTGACATAGGGAGTTTCGGCTCTATAGTATAAAGAAAACAACAGAGAAAAAGAAACAGTGAGTTATAACTTCATACGTTCATATGTTAAAGGACATGCAAAGAGAATCGGTCACCATGGGGTGGTATTTGGTATGCAATTGAAGTAAATCATAGGGACATACATTATTGATTTCATTCACTCTATTGGTCAGTTATTAATAAGAAGTAATCCGATTAGCTTAATCGTTCTTAAATCCAATTAAGACCAATTTTGAATACCAGCCTTCTCCGAATAATCAGTGACCCCTCCCCAACCCCACCGCCTAACACTCCAATCCGTGCAGTGTCTCGACGCACCGACATCGTGTGTGTAACTGTACCATTAAAGGGTTTCGTTCACGTTTTATAATGGGAGACATAGAAAATATGTTCAAAGTCCAATTAAGACTGTAACAGTCGGATCCCTATGGCTCGAACTCGCTTTGCTCAACTTCTTCGTTATCTCGAACTGGAGGCAAAGGACCGATTTATTTGACTATAAATTTTTCGAGGCTCGAGGTATTTTCGCCGGCCCCTTGGAGTTCGAGCCAGCGGAGTCCAACTGTACTATAACAAAAATATTTCTTAACATAAGTTTTCTCGGGTTTAAATTTTCAAGGAACTGTAGAATGAGCACTTGCCTGTTGCTGATTCGTGTTATTTCATAAAGCGACTTTAACAATGTTATAAAAAATAGTTTTCCAAAACGATGATCGGTGAGTGGGTCCCTATAAAACAGAAATTGTTTTTTACAATTAACGAGCCTTTGAAGACAAAAGCCCCTTTTAAAAATATATGCTTAATTTTAATTCTTATCCATTGCCATAAGTTATATATGCACGTTAGGAAATTAATGATAGCCAAATTGAAATTTAAGTTACTGTGTACTTTCTTAAGCAATTGTATATAACTATTATTCAGTGTACGTATCATGTTTGTAAAATCGGTGCTAAACTCTTCTTGATAATAATGATTCATTCAATTACTCATTAAATTGGGATATTTGGAAATTGAATACGCTCTCAATTTAAAGCAACTTCCTTTTAAAGTTTAGTTAAAACAGCAACCGGATTAAATTTGCAAATCCGGAATTTTTGCAAAATTATTTTCTTTGTTTTTCACCACATGCTTTTTATGTTTGTATTATTGAAATGTGTTCGGTAATACTAATAAGACATATTTTTTGATCCCTCATATTTGATTTAGAAATATGTTGATTTTTTTTTGCGTTTAAAGTCAAGTTTTCCAATGTGATTCCCATTGAAAAATGGCCTTCCTATTGGAAATTGGATTTCCAATTGGAAAATCAGCCCAATATTTTTTTTTTTTTTTTTTAAATTCTCCCACATTTAAGATAGAGGTGATGAATAACAATCATTTTTAAATTAGACATATTATATAAATATATATATCAAACTTTGCAACATTGTACGTCATTCAATTACATACATAACGGAATAAAACGAAAACAGAGTTTATAATGTTTCTATCCGAATATTTTAACTTACTCTAATATTTTAAAGGTGCACTCTCACAGATTGAAAGTTTTTACAACTTTTTTTTTATTTTTTATCTTGGATCAATTTTTGCGAAAATCAATGGAAACCAGTTATATAAGATTGCAGACAAAAAATTCGATCAAGATTTTTATATGTAAGTTCAAAAATTGATGTTTTATGCATTTTTCTTAAACCGTTAGTAAGCCATAAAACACTAATTTTTGAACGGAAATATGAAAATCAACGATCTGATTTTTTGTCAGCAATCTTATATCGTTGCAGATATTTACGCAAAAAATTGCGCATTCCAAGACAAAAAATAAAAAA